>NW_008689508.1:19360-23814 GCF_000695815.1 Acanthisitta chloris
ACCTTTACAAGCATCAGCTTCATTTTCTTCCTCTTTTCCTTCAAAACATTTGACACTTGAGCACTCAGACTACCACAACTCAGTACTCCTGAAATAGCAATTTGGAGCAATTCACCATCCACACACAAACTTCAGCTTCTAAAGCAAAAATGAAAGAGGAAAAAAAACAGATGGGGAAAAAAAAAGGCAAAGAATCGCCACGAAACCAAACCAAAATATTCCAAACTCTGAGGCTTTCCACTCTAATTCTCAGGTGAACGTGCAAAAAGCATTATTCCTCCAAGGCTAACACTAGGGTAGGGAAAACATTTGGGATGGAAACAGGAATATTATCCTTCCAGTCTTTGTTTATCCTACATAAAACCTAAATCAAGACGCACGTTATGATCAGTGTAATATGGAACACATGGAAACCCAAACACATCCATTAATATGGCCAAGGCACCGAGGCTAACACAACACTGAGACTGCACAGCCAAACACTGCTGTGCCAGCACAGTTCTGACCCCTTCTCCCCTCAGGACAAGCATGTATTTACCTACAACTCAAAATGAAAGAAAGTTTCAGAAAATCAGAGAGGCTAAAATTGGACTTGAACCCCATGAAGCCTAACAAACACTCAGCTTCACAGAGAGAAAGCAAATCCTGATGACTTCCCTGAAGCTAATCACAGTGCAAAAATATAAAACAAAAGAGAAGTTTCTGCAGATTCTGGATTTTATTTGTCCTTTTGATTCAAGCAATCAGGATTCTTGCAAAAGTGCTCTGCATTTCATCCTTGATGCTCAAGGTTACTTGCCACCATTAAAGATTCTAAGCTCATTTGAAACCAACTGCACTAACAAAATATTTATTGCCAATATAGATCAGGCTCTGTATTTTTGATTATGCTTCATACATCATTTGCAGTAAAAGTTATGTGAATTTAGTCACTGTTTGAAGAATAAATCCAGGTTTTTGTGGCAAAAAGCCACTTCTGCAGTGATTTACAGTCATGGCACAGAGTAGAGTGGCCCAAGCTCCTGGAAGTTTTCAAGTTTCCAAAGAGAGCCACACACATTTTAAGCACACATGCATTTCTGCCTCTATTATCCCTTTTCTCCTAAATATGCACTGCACCACCAGAGGAGCTCCCTGATCCTGTCAAACCATTCCAGAATAAACGGAGAAATCACATTTATAGCCAAAAAGAATAAGAGCAACGGGTGTTGGTTGGGCAGACTGGAAATCACAGCTGTAACTAGGAGTTATTTCTAAACTGATAATCCCACATTCTATACCTGTAGGAACTGCACGACAAAGGTCACTTTATGGATGACATTGCGGAACACAAAGACAAGACCAGATTTAAAATAAATGAAAAGTCACATTTTAGATCGTGGGTAAAAACCTGGATGACAAATAACATTCCTACACGAGTCTGAATTTTAACACACTAACACACATAAATGTTTGCAATCAGCAGAACCAAAGCAAACTGACTTTTGTTTGTTCTAATAAAGACTCAGCAGTAAAACCAGAGGGTAATTCTTCCAGTCACATATGGTCCTGAAAACTCAGGCTCTGCAATGAGACAGTGAAGAGGACAGGTAGTTATTTTGATGAAGCTCCTTGTGCAGCTGCACATGTGCCAGAACTGCTCATTATTTCCCTGACGTAACTTCTGCACTTGGGCAGGATGTCTGCTTTGAAGCCTCGATAAAATAGGGAGGTGGAGAATAAACCTAACCAGCTGGCAGCAAGGGGACAAAAAAAGCACAAGAAATGAGACACACAGACCAATCAAACCATAGAAAGCAATGCCCTGAGAGGGAACAGCACTCAGTGCTTGTGCCACGGAAGGTTCCTGGTGAAAACCAGGCTCTGGAAAATCAGGCTATGCAAAGAAACTGACTACAGATAACCATCCTACACACTTGGGCAGTCGAGTAGCTCCTGCAGCAAGACAGCAGATAATGACCACATCTGCCAGCAACAGGTAGGACTGGGAGATTTGTTTTAGCTAGGGTTGGACACAAATCACAGCTAGGCACCTATACTTCCTCTGCAGCAGAAACCTCTGCACTTCCTCTCTGCAGGAACCCCCAGACAGTGACTCAGTTTACACTAAAATAAACATTTACTAACGTAAACCACGCGGAGTTTCCAATTCCCCCTCCCTCCCCAGCACTACCTGCAGAGCAAACCTGGCCTCTGACTCCCAGATGGCTACAGCTTGCTAAGAGTAACCTGGATGTGCAGTTAAGAGATTGATTAAGCCACTTGATCCACCAAAGGATTCACTAAATTGACTGCCTCAATTTTCTCCAAAGCATTTTTGCTACCCACCTGAGAAGCCCAGCAACACTTTCCAAGCAGAATGTGAAACATTTAAGCATAATACCCGGATTTCTAGACTTCAGACACAATAACCACGACTGGTCACTGCTACTGTCCCAGCAAAACATTAGCAATCTGGACACAGAGCAGCAGCACATGCCCAGCACTTCTTGAATACGGATTTTATGTTTATATGCTAACAACCAGCTGTATCAACAGCCAGCAAATCCCAGACAAAAGTGTGGTAAGTCTTTGCCTGATGCTGGGTGAGACTGGTGAGCAGTACCCATGGCCTCCACAGCCTGCAGCCTGCTCCAAGGACACTCACAGGGATTGGGAAAGAGCTCTGTAACACATGTGGAAGGCACAGGAAAACAAGATGGGCCAGCCAAAATATTGCTCCAGAAAATGCAAGAGCTGCAGCAGGTGAATCCTCCATGGCCTCACACTCCAAACAGGCACAAATATCAAACTTCACCTGGGACACTGAAGTTTGTCTCCCAACCTCTCTAGAGGAACCACTAGAAGTTTCAGGAGCTAAACCAAAATGGACATTCCTAAGGCAAATACCTGTGTGTGTCCAGTTGTCAGGTGTGTCTCTAGAGCTGATTTTCTCAGCTGTAAAAGCAAACTGGCCAGAAGCTAACGTTATAAAACTGCTTAGTAGGACTTGTGCATCTCATGGAGACCCATTATCCCTGGGCAAAATTCCCAGGAACTGGCTCCAGGAGCTTGGAACTGGGGTATTACTTACAATAATGGCTGCAGTCCTAAACAACAGAGCAATGAATGCCTCAGTCTAGAGGAGTCTTGTAGCTGCAAAACTTAAATATCTGGGAAGCTCAGGGAGAGGAGGGAACTCCAGGAATACAGCAGATCCTTCCAGAACCTCCCTACAGATGTGGCCACAGAAGAGGTCTGAGAGCAGTACATAACTCCAGGAAACACTAACTAGACAAACAACACTAAAGGCACCTGAACTGAACAGGAGCTGGAACTGTAACAAAACAAAAAAAAATAAATAAACACTTTACAAAAAGCATTTCACAATCACAATAGACTTACAATTACAAAGGAGTTGGAGATGAAACACCGAACAAACTTTTCTAGATATGTCCCTTGCAAACCATTAAATTAAAATCAACAAAGCTGCTCTGAAGCACAGATAATACTGACTGAACTCTTTAAATGGCTTATTCCCACCTCTGCACCAGTTTTCTGTGTACTTCCTCCTCAGTCCTCCCATCTTTAACTGATGCAAAACCTTCTTCCTTGCTCATACTTCACTGGCCTCTCACACTCAGAATCCATTCACTCTTGAACTTCAGTGCTGAGCTGGAGTTTGTTGTACCTCTCTTGCAGATCACACTGTTACCCACTCACTGAAGGTGCACAGAGTGTTTTTCTGGCTTTGTCTGACACAACTATGAGCCCAGAGGTGTGTGGCTGAAAACCAGGGAGCTGAACTCATGTTTCCAGGACATGAAACCGAGTTGTGCAGTGATCATGTGAGTAAAGTACTATTTACATAGCAGTACCATATGTTCTGGGAGCTTCAGCGATCATCAAGACCTTTGCTCTACAAAACCTGCAGCCTAGCAACAACTGAGACATGTCCACAATTACAACAGCTATAATTCTCTGATAAATTCAATTATGTATTACCCAGTCTACCTTTGCTCTTCTAAGGGACTCTTATTACCCTGAAGCTGCTAAGTGTACCCATAACACCGATTTTAGGGCTGTACAGATCTGTCAAACTGCAAAAGCCTTGCAGAGCTCCAAAAGAAACTTGCAGATTTTAAACTGCTTACAAAGGCTACTTACACGCAGATGTAGCAGAGAAACGAGCAGACACTCAGGGGCACCTGATCAATCATCTACTCCAATTAACCTTGAGTTCACCTAGACCTCACGCCCGGAGACAGCCACAAGGACACGGCAGGCAGCAAACGGCCTCCCAAAGCACAGCGCTGCTCCAGCTGAGCCGCACGGAGGGCGCACTGCGGCAGCAACAAGTGTTTCGCGTCAGCCTCATCCACAGGTTCTAATACTTAAGGCAATCCATCCCATTTCCAGAGCTGCGACTGAGACACGCTCTGCTAACCTCTCAGCGCCCCACACGGCCTCCCCGT
>NW_008689509.1:0-6182 GCF_000695815.1 Acanthisitta chloris
GCAACCCAGTTGATTCTACGATTCTATAATTCATAAAATCATCTGTCCTAAAGAATAACTACACTCTTAGACTAGTAGTTTAGGACTTGGGATGGAGTATTTCTCCAGTCCAGCCCATTCCCTTATTTCTGCTTGATGACCCAAATCCTGTCACACATATATCCTTCTCAAGCAATATTTAGAGCTCTTTTTTCTAAAGAGAGTTGACTATTTTTTCTTGGGTGTCTTCGGTAAAGAAGCATGGAAAGAATACTGCTCAGTCTCTTTCTAATAACTGTTGTCTGGGGAGCCTTGTTCACTTCAAACCAAATGAGACTAGTGTACAGACTGGAATACAGATGGCAAAATTTGTTCCTTGGCAGAAGTAAAGCAAAGCTGACCTAGAAATGTTCCTGACTCAGGAGTTGTATCTAGTTCTTCCTACATAAAGGGAGGCAGATATAATACAAAGAATTTTCCCTATGGAAGAGGAAAGAAGTATACAAGGAGTAGAATGGAATGGGTGCATTAAAATCCCTCACAAAACTATCATCATCTGTCAGCTATTAATTTCTTTTTAAAATTACAGAAAGCACATTTTGTTAAAGACAGATTCCCCAACCCTGAGACCTTCATATTATGTCATTGATCTGTAGCTTCTCAAGTGAATTGCCAGTACTCCAGTATCATTGACCTGTGTATTTATTTGCTCTCTCTGTGTTTGTGCATATTTGGCAGCTGCTAAATGGGTTAGGCACTTTTACCCACAAGCACCAGAGAAAAGTTTAACCCTCTGTTAATTGGCATAGTGACAATTCTAAGAATGTTGTTTTTCTGGAGGAAACATACTTTGATTTCAAGACCATTAAGTCCCTGAGTGAGTTGGGCTAATCCTCCTCTATGTTCATTATTTAGCTAGTAAGTTGGCAATGATTATTGTCTTCAGCAGAAGAAGGAAAAGGAGAAAAGAAACTACCTGTGCAGAAGAAATAAAATGTTTTATTGGAGCTTGAGGAAGCAGCAGAGTAATCTGTACAGTCGAATCACTAGTGATTACAGAAACAAATTATGTCAATTAAAGTGGTGTGTCAACCTTCATTAATTCCAATGCACTATCAATATGCTAAATACCAAATACTTTATCCTGTAGAATGACCCTGATAGATTATAAAACCTTTGTCTTCCTGGCATTATGTTTCTATACAAAGCCCTCCAGCTGAAGACAGGCACATTCTCACAGATGGATAAGGCAAACATTAACAGAGAGAGATTTCTTATGTCACTGACTGAACTGTCTTTCTAAAGCTCATTGAAACTCTGTGGTGTGGTTGTTTATTTACTATTCAGAAGAGCAAACTACTTCAGATTTTGTTGCTCTTTTTTGGGAATGACAATCTTTCAGGAGAATCAAGAAGAATTTCAGTAGTTCTTTCACACTGAGATAACTGATTCATTTTATCTCATTCAGAAGGTATTTGAACACAGTGGATGGGGTAGCTTGATTTCAAATTGTAAAGCTTATGTTCCATCTAGTAGAATTGGGTGAAGAGATGGGAACTGAACACAGTGGAGAAAATTAAAAGGTAAAAACAAGCATCTAAAGAAAGAAAAGGTGGAAAATGAATGTGAAGTGGGAAATAATGAGGAAAAGAAATCCAAATGATAAACAGAATGGATGGTATGCATAAATCAGTCTGTACTTTTAGGTATAACACACTGTCAAAGTCAGGAAAAAACTATGTAAGTTTAATGCGTAGTCAACCCAGTCAAGCTCTGGTTTGTTTGTGAGGATTAAACATGTCCTAATAGCTCTTCCATCAGAAAAATGCAGTGATAGAAAGAGCCTCTAACACTGGATCCTCTCAGAAACCTGTTTCAATATACCCACTTGCAGTGCCCTGGGCTGTACCCAGTCTTCCTGGCTTCCTACAGAAACCTTCAGTTAGGTATAGAACACTCTAGGTCAACTTCTCACTCCTCTTTCAGTGACTGTGGCAAAATCAGCTAAGCATCTGCCCTAAATGGAAGAGTCCTTTGCTACAGAGACATTCTCTCATGCCTTAAAGCCACAATGACCTAAAGAATTCCAGAAAAAAACAGGGTAAATTTTAATTTTTAACCAATACCAGGTCATTTGGCTTCTACAGGGAGCAGAATGAATTCAAGCATAAAAATAGATGTCATGGTACTGTTTCTTTGGCCACTTTCTGTTTTGGTATAATAGCTCACTGAAAATTTCTGAGCAGCTATTGCTTAAGAGGCTGATTCTGCACAAGTGACATTTGAAAGGGATGACAAGACATCCAGAAACAGATTGCAGAATGTAGAGCCAAACTGCAGGATTAGGTAGATTAAAAAAATAGATAAATACTGTGAATAAACAACAGAGATAATAAGTGTTTAAAAATAGGATCCCATCTAAAATGAGAACAGCACAAGCATATGATGACAGTGCTAGGGAGCCCCAAAATTAGACACTTCTCCTTCCACTCTGTCCCATAACTAAAAACACACTGAAGAAACATCTATGAAGAAGGAAAACTGGGCAAAGATTGCAGAAAAGGGGACATGGGTACTGAGAGACAGAACAAATCCATAGAGATTTGATCAAAGGAAATGAACTAAAGCCTATAAAAGGGTAGTGAAAAGTGCACCAGTAGCAGTTACCCTTGCAGATGACTTTTTGAAAACTAAAACAATCCAGCTGGTTAAAAAGAAGGAATATCAACTCTTAGAATAAATTCTTTTCTGTGCTTGCCACTGTTTCAGTAGTAGGGCTTCAAATATTATCAGAATCTTCTGAAAAAAATCCAGTTTTTACATGTAGAAGTCCTGTCAAAGTAGACACCCTCCAGCTTGACAGGCACATCCCATTTCCCCCCACTCCCACCCCCCTGTTCTGCCATTCCTTTACTACAACCCATCTGTGAGGAAAAAAATCTTATTTTTTGGTAATTTGTCTTTTACTTCTGTCAGAGACACTTACCATGATGGGGTTTTTTTGTGTATTTTTAAGTAATTATGGTGCTTCACTAAGTAATCAGAAATATAAATATGGCAATTATACTTTACCTTGGCATCTCAAGCACTATTTTCATTTTAGAATTTAAAACCAGAAGACACTAACCACTGAAGTTCCCTTATTGTGGTTATTTTATAATAAACTCAACTGAATCTTCATTTTTGAGCCATCTTTAACATTCCTGTGAGGACAGTCAGAACTAGATTTGCAGCTCTTTTTTTTTCTTTCCACAATCCTCCAATTAGTTGGATTTGTGATATTCTGATATCACAGTATGTTTTCAGTAGAGCTGGTTGTAGTTTTGACTCAGAGAATGTATTTCTTTCTTTTAATAGAAACAGAATCTACTCCTTTAGAGCTCCTTACATAGTTTTTAGTGAGACAGAAAGGAATCCAACCCTATGAAACAACACCTCATTTTTCAGCCATTCAGTCACAATAGTGAGACCTGTTAAAGTCCCAGTTTGCAAATCCTGAAGTCTCCATTCTAATGTGTATGACTCAGAGTAGTGAGTCAGTTTTGTGCCCCAGTAAGTGCTAAATTATTGAGCACCACTGAAATAGCCCCAACAAGAGAGAATGCAAAAAATGAAACACTTATCTCCTTAACCCAAAAGGTCTGAGCTGGATGTGCAGTGCTTGGGTTTCGAGGTCCTTAAACAACAATCCTGTAGTGCTGTAGCCACTGGGCTGTTGGTAACTATCTTTCTGTGTTTCCCCACTTTCTTTTGTATACAAATGAGGCTCAGGGATGGTCTCCTTGCCCTCCACAGAAACCAGAAAGAAGGTTGTAGTGAGGTAAAGCCTGGTCCCTCCAGCCATACCTGCAACGAGAGGACAAGAGGAAATAGCCTTAAGCTGAGATGGGAGATTCAGATCAGATATTAGAAAACATTCACTGTTAGGGTGGTCAGACACTGGAATATTGCCCAGGGAAGTGGTGGAGTCATCATCCCTGGACAAGTTCAAGAGTCCTCTGGGTCTGGTGCTGGGTGATGTGATTTAGAGGTGTGGGAAGTGCAGTGGCAGTGCTAGGTTGATGGTTGGACTTGATGATCTTGAAGGTCTCTTCCAACCTTGATGATTTGATGATTCTATATAAGATCTGGTAAAAGGAGACATCTGAGCCATATATCCACCAAGTTCTTCAAACATGAAGGACAATTTCATGCCCCACGTTCTGCTCAAGTAACTCCTCATTTTGCACTGGACATACTTAGTTCCCTTTGGAATTAACAACCTTATTTACTGTCCAGACTAACTTAGAATAGAGATCTAGATTTGGCCCTGTGACCCTCTTAGCTTCTCTGTAAGCCAGTCACTTCACACCACTGCAGGAAGATTGAAGCATAAGTCCATTCAAAGCCATCTCTGATTAATACCTTTGTATTACTTCCGATGGTATAATTTGCCTCTGTGGACCACACAGAAAATGAGCCACCACTAAAAGCTGATTTTATAAAACACACCATTTAAAACCTTAAAGGCTTCTGAAAGCAGGGCTGTAGTTTCCCTAAAATCCTAATTAGGATGAATTAAATTACTAAAATGCTACTAATTACTTTTTAACTTCAAGAGAGATGTTTACAAAGCGCAGCATAATGAGTAATACAGTACTTCAAATGATTACTAATGTTGCTATTTTGTCTGGCTTAATCTCAATTAGTATAAATCACAATGTCATCATTGCTAATTGCCATTCCTTTTGAGCAAGATGCTAATTTCTCTTTACAATCATACAATTGCTGTTTGTTTTCCCCTTAAATTATTCCATTTAGGAGGCCCTGATAAAAGGAGTGTTCAGAATATTTATTTTCTAGTGCTCAAGAAGAAGGAGACATGAACTGAGACTTTTAGGGTTTATTTTTCAGTAGTTTTGCCTTTTAAGTTTGCCTTTTCCTATAATAAAAAAAAAGCTTTCATCTCCCAAATGAATCATCAGCCAAGATGCAAATTCCTATCTAACTGTACTTTCAAGGGATTTTGCTTGTTTTACTGTAAGGAATTGACTTTATTATCCATCTCTGAAAAGAAGATTTGAATATCTTTTTTCATGAATAAAATGCTATATACTTAACTGTAGCTATGCTCTTCCAAGGTTCTCACTGTACCTGTGGAAAACTAAATATCACCAAAGAAAGTTAAAATGATTTGTCCAAGGTCAGAGAATGTAAAAAGGGAGGGGCAGAGCTGAAGTCACCACGGAGCTCGTTATTCTACTTGTGCACTAAGTAGTAGTCTGTTCTCCTGCCCTCTAAAAGTCTCACAGAATTGGATGTCAAATGTTCAGGTGCTTTGAACAGGCTGTGCATTACAATGCCAGTGGATTTCTACTCTGCTATTGTATAAATGAAGGAACAGGACACAGGACTTTGCTATCTTCACTGTTGTCAAGTGAGATCAACTCCCAGCCTTGAGCCAATAGAAAATGTTAAAGCTCCATTTGTGTGCTGTCTGCTCACTTAAGGCATTGCTCTCTGTCTTCAAAAACCACTGGTGGGACCAGACTTGGTCATGTCATGATATTTCCTCATTTTTCTCTCTCTGTATTGGTAAGGGAATAATTTGATCAGCAAGGCCTATAAAACTGAGTGGAGCTGGAAAGAGGCACTGGAGATTGGCAGAGTACACTCACTCTAAGACACCTTCAAGCTTTTAAAGCAAAATTAGTACTCCAAGATCTGGTCCATTTTGCGACACTTAATACTAGCTATAAGTACAGAAGACAATGAGAAAAATTCATCTCTCTCCAAGAGCCATTTTGCTACACTTAATACTAGCTATAAGTATAGAAGACAATGAGAAAAATTCATCTCTCTCTGGTGAGAGATGATGGAGCAGAACAGACTTAATGAGCTTGTACTCCTTTCAACTGCCTTGCACTGAGAGATCTGCGAAAGGAATCCTCTGCACTGTGCCCTTTCACTCCTGCTATAGGGCCATTTTGCTACACTTAATACTAGCTATAAGTATAGAAGACAATGAGAAAAATTCATCTCTCTCTGGTGAGAGATGATGGAGCAGAACAGACTTAATGAGCTTGTACTCCTTTCAACTGCCTTGCACTGAGAGATCTGCGAAAGGAATCCTCTGCACTGTGCCCTTTCACTCCTGCTATAGGCTCATTGGGAGATCTGCAAAAGGAATCCTCTGGACTGTGCCCTTTCACTCCTGCTATAGG
>NW_008689510.1:0-1292 GCF_000695815.1 Acanthisitta chloris
ATCAGAGCCATGGAATCACAGGATAACACAACATCCAGAGCTGGAAGGGACCCATCAAATCCAACTCCAACTCCCACTGGAGTTTCCTCTGACCTCTCCCAAGACCAGTGACTTGTAAAGGCTCCCAACACACACCCAAGTTGTGTCAAGGCAGGACTAACCCCCCAGGTAGGTGCCACACACCCACACAGCCTCGTCCTGTCACCCAGGTGAGTGCCAGCCCTCATGGCACAGCTCCCTCAGGATCATCCCAAATCCAGCTCTGAGGAGCAGGAGCATCACCTGTGGTTATTCCCAACCTCCCTTTGCCCTCTGTCCCCCCCCGCAAAAACCAAACTCTTACTTCTGTGGGGTCTTAATGACCAAGTGCACAGTGAGCCCATCCTTGATCCCGTGTTGGTTCAACGTGTCTCCATCCTTCAGGATCTTCCCAGCAAAGATCAGAACCAGCTGATCCTGTTTGGCTTTGAACCGCCTGGAAATCTCTTCTTTGAACTGGAAAACAAACAGGAGCAGCTTTCAGGGCAACAGGCACAGGAAAACTCCAAAAATCACATCCACTATGGGAAGAGCAGAAGGAATAACAGGCCCTTGGGACACACACTCAGTGCTGAGGATGTCTGAGGCATTAAGGAAAGGCAAACCACAGCCAAGACAAGCTCAGCATTCCCAAAATATGGAGCAGACCTTGGAATGAGCAGCCATTCCCTCAGGCAGAGCTGGAGGCTCCCCAGGCCAGCCCAGATGTGCCTCAGGCCTAACCCAAACACACCATTTAGCCCCAGGGACTCAACTGGTTTTGCCTCAGCTCCTTTGGCTTCCTAAGGAAAGCCCAAGGCTGATCTAATACAGGACAGAGCTCCATGGAAAAGGGAACAATCCTTTATCAGCCAATGGAAACAAACTAGGTCTTCTCCTACTCCTATTTCTGCAGCTGAATTCCCTGGGAACACTCCATGGATAGCTCTCCCTCACTGTGTGCTGGGCTGGCATTAACACCTGCCAAAGGGACTGGCAGTGCCCACCAGGGTATTCCCAAATGGACTGGGCAGGAAATAAAGCCACAGCCTCGAGGCAATTCCCAGGGGAAGGGCAGGAGGGAGAGCAGCACTCAGCTGTGCAGAGCTCCCAGCACCAGCACACAGCCCTCAGGACACAGGGAGAACACAGCCCTGGCTCACCCTGCCTGCACAGCTCCATATCCTCCCTGCTCCAAGCTCTCCTTGCCCAGCTCTGAGCATTCCTTGCCCTCCCTGCTCCATGCTCTCCCTGCTCCATGCCCTCCCTGCCCA
>NW_008689511.1:0-9676 GCF_000695815.1 Acanthisitta chloris
GGACCGACCGGGTCCTGCCCGGGTCCTCCTCACATGCTGCCTGGATCCCACTCGTGTCCTGCCTGGGTCCCCCATGTGTCCTGCCCGCATGCCCCTTGTGTCCCACCTGGGTCTCGTGTCCCACTCGGGGGGCTCTGTGTCACTGGGATCAACATGCAGGGTCTGCCACCCACACAGGGCAGAGCCACGGGGCCCGTGGCAGACAGGGCATGGCCCCTGCCCTGCTCTTGGCAGCCTGTGCTAACCTGTCTGAACTGCTGGAAAGGGAACGACACCATCCCTTTTCCTGCTCCTAACGCTTGGGTCTCCCATCTGGCAGCTCTGCCCCGTGAATCCTGTCGTGGTGCACAGCAGGTGTATATATCTCACTCTGTGTGTGTCTCACTGGAGACACTCAAGAGCTGTCTGGACACAAGGCTCTGCCATGTGCTCTAGGATGGCCCTGCTGCAGTAGAGAGGTTGGGTCTGATTGACCCACTGTGGTCCCTTCCAACCTGACCGTGCATGTCTCACTGGACATACTCAAGAGCCCTCTGGATGCAATGCTGTGCCATGTGCTCTAGGATGGCCCTGCTGGAGCAGGGAGGTTGGACAAGATGACTGAGTGGTCTCTCCCAAGCTGACCCATTCTGTGGCTCTGTGACTGATGCTCTCTGCTCGTAGCACTGTGGTGTCAGGCAGGTGTATTAGTTGATGATCTGTGTCACAGCACATGCCTGAGAAATGATGGTACCACTTGAGGCAAAGCTTAACACGTGCCCCAAGTTAAATGTGGGTCGTTCAGGAAAGGGCAGTTGCTGGAGGAGGGAAGAATGTTTAGAAAACAGATTCTGTAAGGTAGCAGCATGGCAGCTCTGAAAGTTAGGCTGGTCAGCAGAAAAGAATCTAGGTCCCAGAAGCCAAGGGACTGACTGAGGGGTTAGTGGATTTTGAAATTGAAATCTGGGTCAAAACATGTCTTGCTCAAGATCCCCCAGAGGAAGTGCATGGTGTGACCAGGAAGATAATTTCTTTCAGGTGACTCTACAACTGGACTCTGAATACCAGGGCATCCTGTGATGGACGTTTTGCATCCAGCTCCTTGTCCCTCTCATTACTGTGTTCCTACAGGTGTTTATATGCCACATATGCCCCCCGGCCATAGAAGCAACATGCTGCCTTCTCTAGGCTAGTTTACCTTCTGTAACAGTAATTCCACCAGTTTTGTCTCTTTGGGTTTGTTACAAGCACTACCCATTGGGACTGTGTTCATATACAACACGTTTGTTATCTCCTGATCAAAATGAAGTACAGACACTTAGAGAAGGTGTTATATAACAGCAACACAATAAACAACAATTGCAACATGACTGTGCAACAGGAAACAATCCTTTTCAGAATTACAGCACAATCAAAGTGCAGATGAAACAAAGATGAGACGAGAAGGGAACGATTGGCAGTTGTTAATACAAAGGACATGTCTTGCACATTGTTTCAATACAATTTCAATCTCATTTCACCTAAGTCCTTCCTTTGCCAAATGAGGACAACCTTTTATGTTAGTATGATTTTTTTTTTTCCCATTCCATGACACTTAAGTTCAAGTCATTTGAAAAGGTTTAATTTTGATTCTTGACAGTTTGCAGAACTAAAGTAAAAGAAGATCTGTACGGAAACACAGTTTTTGTTTTGAAAATGTTGTAAGAGCACTTTTCAACAAACCTAGTGCTGCTTTCAAAACCCAACACTTTCCCCAAAGCCAGTGTTGAGGAACCATCATTTCTTCTTTCAAGAAAGAAGGAAAAGAACAACTTCTACTGTGCCCATTACTGCAGACTGCTCTAGATTAACTTCTCTAATTGCTGCTTCTGTGCTTCCTGACACTGGCCCTGGACCACCAGCCTCTTGCCTTCTCTCCAGTCAAATTGCATGAATGCACATCTTTTATCTAAAAGTGGAAGAGTGCTGACTCACCCTCAGACACTGCTCAGTCCAGCACAAATACTCAACAAAAAATAAACCTATGCTCTTACCAAGTGATCTCAATTCTCATGTCAAACAGCTTGATTGTACTACATGTGAGCTTATAGCTACCACACACTAGCACAAGTATAATGACAGTTCTAACTTTATTACTGAAAGCTGAATTTGCAGTCTGAGCCTTTGGTTTGTGCAGATTTGTTACCCAGGGGGTCAGATCTGCTATACACGAATTCCTCCATAGCTCCTCCTTTCATGTCTGAGCTCTGTCATGTGACTGTCCAAGGCGGAGACAATGACTATTTATTTAGTGCAAATTTTCTATTTCCATACATGAAGTACAAAATGAGGTTTCACTAAAAATTAGCCTTTGAACTTACACAGAGAACTAATTTAGATGTTTGTTAAGCACTTGTAATGTTAATTCCAGATGGGTCAAAGCCAGAAGGAAGGGAGGTGGGTGGAGGAGGACAGATTAGCATAGGAAGAGTTAGCCACCCTATGGTTTAACTGGGTCACCCTTGCTCCCTCCCATACCCCTCCTATGTCCCTCTGGTAGTTACAAGGTAATGGTTGTTGTGGTCTTGTGGAAGATTTGTTGCCCTTGATGGAAAGTTCACATCTGTGCATTGCAGCAGCCTTAAACCCATCTCATACTAACCATGGCAACATGCAGAGATATGAAGCACCCCAACATAACTTAGGCTGTGCAGAGAAGAGCTCAGCACTATCCAAAGCAGTCATGTACCATTAGTTTTTAATTTTTTTCCTGAGGTTCTATTAGTCCTCTGATTTTGATGATATCACAAAATAGTGGGTATTGCTCAGGTGCCAATCCACACAGAGGATCTACACCTGAATGACATGTCACCATCTTTCTGTCAGCACAAGAAGGATGGTCCTTTGCCTTGACATGTGTGTCTGAAGGTCATGACAAGTCTCTAATTATTTAAACACTGGTTTTATAATCTGATTTATACAGAATCTTAATCATGTGAAGATTTATAATCTTAATCATGTGAAGGCTGTCAGGAATTTTAGAAGATTGTAAAAAGCATGTTACATTACAATCAATCCAAGTGTACATTTTTATAATCAGGCCTTGAAAAGCAGAACATAGCTCCTATTTTACTTGCAGAAGAATATTCTCTATATGCCTATGAGAATATGATTTCTTTACTTCAAATGGTGACTTTTTGCTTGGTAAAGCTTGATTTTGCTTCACCAAAGTCAGGAACCAGGATTTTCTGTAAAGTAACCTTTGCAAGAAATCATACATACATATTCTCAGGGCTTCCTTACATATTCCCTCACCCTTGCAACCATCACAGATATCTGACCATTGAAATTCAACAGCACAAATGAAAAAACAGGAAACAACATGACCACATCCTGGTCTGCAGAGCACCTACATGCCTGACTGCAAACACAGGGGTAAGCATTTCCGGGCTTGACCTCACTGTAAGGTCAAAACCAAAAAAGCAAACAAAATAGCACGTGCATATGTGGTGGGAAAAACAGTGAGATCTCTCCCTGTAAAGCTCAGGATCAGGGGGAGGGCTTTCCTCCCAACCCCCTTTAATTTTTCCCCTTTTTTTTTTCCTGTAAGTGCCTGCGTCACTTTGCATGTGGTGGTTGCTTTCAGATTTGCATGACTGATATATGACACAGTAATCATGTGTATAAGACAGTTACCTCAATTTCCCATGCTACTCTTTAGGGAGATGCAGTGGACAAATCATTGTTTTCATCACAATTCCTGCAACCTTAGAGGGGGAATAAAGTATACCTATATATTGTTTATTTTTTTTTGGTCGCAATACAGAGATATTCACCAGCAAAACAAGCAGCCAATGAATGAACCACAGAGTGGTTTTGAATAGACCATATTGAGGATTCTACCGAAAATAATTCTGTCAAAAGTAGAATCTTACTCTGAATCATTGAGAGAACAAAAAAGCCCAGGACAACCAGATAAATGTATACTTTTAGAGCCTTAATTCCTCCCCTGCAAATCAAAACTAACTGACTGATTTGTGTACAAGGTTCCTAGATTTCAATAGGTACAAGGACAATAGGGTCCTGTAAAAACAGGATCAATATTCCGAAACATGATTTACCAGGGCACTATTGCCATTTATCTTCGAAGAAGCAGAAGAGCTTCAAGACATAGTGTTTCACATAATTTCTGTCCACTTAGGGACTTCTTTCCGTTATGTCCTGGATGAATAAAAAGCTTGTTGATATCTTCCTCTGTTCCTGCTCCAGAGGACTTTAAGCAGAGGGATATTTCACCTTAATAAAGTTACCTGCATATCAAGTAGATCTGTAAGTTTGGAGGTTTGGGGTTTTTTACTCATTTCTTCCTTCTGTAGAAACAATGTAAATACTATTTTATTTTCTTTAAAAAGGAGCACAGTTGGGTTTTATTGTTTGGTTGGTTTGGGGCCTTTTTTGATGTGGAGTGGCAAGACAAGGGGGAAAACAAGCAGCATAAAGTTATTTTCTTGCTCCCTGATGAAAACTTGTTGCTTGGAACATTTGGCTGGGCTGTGTTCAAATTTAATTTCTGTTGCATTTAAATGCCACCACAAACAGAGTAAATGCTAAAATATGACAGTCTAAATAGCTCAAGAGTTTCAAAATTAAACCAGGCTAGATTACTTTCAAATATTTTTGCAAGCAGGCAGAAAAAGAGATGTTGAGGTACTGTCTCAACCCTGTTTTCTCTGTTACTGACGTGACTTACAGACAAGACACAGCTTAATCCAGGCTCTCTCTGAGAGCTCTGTGTATCACTTTCCATCCCACCAGCCAGCCCAGCAGCAGGCTCCACCACCACTTGTTGCACAAGATCTGCCTCTAGCACCAGCAGACTCGGAGTGGACTGTTTACAGACTGTGCTGAGCACTGGCAGGAGAGATGATGAGGTTGCTGTAATGAGCACATCATGTAGTGGCACATTTCAGAAACAGGTCTAACCAGACAATGCACATAATAACCAAAATTAATGCTGTCCAACCAGCACTGGCTTCCCTTTCAGTACCTGACCCACTTCAAGATTCTTGGAATAATACTGAAGTCCTTAACGAGTCCCAGTGCAAACTCACATCTCCGGTGCGTGGCTTTGACAGTGATCCTGCACAATGTGACTGCAAAAGACATGAATAAACCGATGGCCTGTAATTCCCCAGCACTGCAGCTTCTCTTTGTGGCAGCACCTGCTGTAGCAACTGTACCGTGGGCTTCTTCCACACCCTGCCAAACCCTGTCAAACAGGGACTGCAGCCATGCCCTGGAACTGCATGGGTGTCTGTGTCCCCACTGCACTGGGACTGCCACCACAGGGGATGCTGTCACATTCAGAACAGGCAGACTCTTAGGTCACAGCCTCATCTCCTAGCTGTGAAACCACTGTTTCACCCTCAAGTGGAGAGGTTAAACAGGCTTTCAGCAGTGTGACAGGAGGTTTGGTTGGAGCAAATCTTTTGTGCAACACTCACATTAAAACACAAAATCATGCTGCAGCAGTTGTGACCAACAGTGAAATCTGCCGTGGTGTCATTAAACAAGTGGTTCAGGTTCTGAAATCTTTCCTATCATACCACAACAATCTGCTCTTAGAGGTGAACAAGTGTGTACATATTGTGTCAGAAGTAGCCTCAAAGAGCCAGATGCTTCAAAGCACTCAAGGCAAATTTACAGGGAAAAAAAAATCCCAGTTTCTGTTACAAGCCAATGAACAAAGTACTGTGCACCAATACAAGCAAAAGTAAAAAGGCTGCATCAGTACCACCACACTACACAAACACCTGCCAAAAGGTTAGGGGTGACCTGATCTTGGTGTATAAAGCACTCACATGGGCAAGTGTTTTCTGAGACTACTCATGTTTAAATCAAGTAGGAAAAGACAGCCTGACAAAGTGGTTGGAAACTGAAGCAAGATCAAAAACAATGCAACACCAAAGGTAATTATTCCTTACAACTATTTATCTACATATGTGACAGATCTCTCGTTATTCGACCTGTCAAATGAAGCTTAGTAACTTGCTGAATACCAAGTCAGAGTCCAAATGGGGTGAGGCTGGTCAGGACTAGCTAACACCGCTTTCTTCCAGAAGCTCTGCATTTACTGAGGCACTCACTTCAGCAGTAATACCATCAGCAGCTCTTGCTCATTCTGCAGATGCAGGTGCTTAGTGTAGCCTTTTGGTAGCACTCACCTGCTGCTCTGCTGTGGCACACACAATGCTGATGGGAGAATGCCTGAGGTAGCTGGCAAGTTTTTATTCTTATGAGATCTAGTGTCTCAGTTTCTGTGGGACTGGAGGAAGTTGCTTTGAAGGTTGAGGGAGAAACACATTTCACATTTTTCATGGTTACACTCACCAAAGGTTACTTTATTTGTGGCTGTTACTGACTTTCATGCCTCAACTATTTTGACGTTTCCTGTTTGCTAAGTGACAGAGAATTGCTCACCTTGCATACTTAAAATGCCTGTATATTTCTGACCTTTTCACATTCAGATAAAATCTTCACGTTTCCTACCTAAAGTTTTCTTCTTCTAAAATATACACCTTGTTTCAAATGTTACTGCTGCACAGAGGTCTCTAGCCAGCTGCAGTTTGAGTCCCTTCCAGGTCCTTTACACAGCCACAGAAAGCCTTGCACAGCAAAGTAACTAATCTTCAGTCTCGGGTCAGGTAGTTAGTGCAGAGGCAGCTGCACCAGTGTAAGATGTGACTGCCATCCAGTTGTTTGTCATCACTCTACAGCAGCTGTACAGTCAGACCCATTGCAGAGTATAAAAGGCTGTATAAAAAAATCGGTGTTTAAATTCCAATGGAAAGTCAGGTGGGTGAACTTACATCACTCCTACCAGCACTTGCTAACCTGCTGCCTTTGCACTGAAACACATGATGAGTGCCCAGGTGATTTATTCTGACATCTAAGCTGTACCAGGAAGAGGGTAATTTCCAGTTTATGGCTGGGAATGGACATCTTCAAGTGCCACAAAGCCATTACTACAACAACCATGTGACTGTAGCCTCCAAAAACAGTCATTATTTTACAGACAGCTGGTAAACACCCTCTTCCAGACCTGGTTCTGCAGGCCAAAGATGCCAGGCATCTGGAATGGACATTCCCAGAAACCAGGGCTCTTCCTATAGCTCACTAAATTGGAATTGTGCTGCTGTTTTCCTAATCTGCCTGAGACAAAGCATGTTGGTGAGTGCAAGCCTGCCTTTGTCAGCAATTCTGTCTGACCCAGCAGAACGTGCCTGAAACAGAGGAGTGTGCATTTATTCCCCTGGATACACCTTTTTGGCAGAGTTGTGCTGGTGGTAACTCCTGGCTATGGTGAAATTGCAAAACTGGAGGTAGAGGGAGCAAAACTTTCAGCAGTCAAAGGGGTAATAGCACATGATCACCAAGTAGCCAAACAAGTTGCATAGTATGACTGTCCATGTTTTAGTTGAAAAACACAAGTGTCTTTCAGCCCTTAAACAGCTCTCAACTCACAAGATTGAGTTCAATGCAAAAATCTTTTAACAGATTTTATACCATGACAATAAATGATATGTTAATGCTTAGTAGCACAGCCCCAGTCCCATGAAATCGCTACAGTTTCTCAAGACAATAAAAGGCAAAGTGCAGAAAAAGCAATGAATGAAGAGCTACATACACTAGAATAAAAGTCTGTATGCAAGACCATTTTTCCAGGATGGATGTATCAGATATATGGCAGAATCTTCCTAATAAAAATGCAGAGTATTAAGAAAAGTTCATTGTTACTGATTTACTTTACACAAACCTGTTGTGCTGATTAAACAAAAAACCAGATATTTGAGCAAACAGTGACACCTTTTCCAGGTGATACTCAGGTTGGCAATTGCATTTCCTAGTGTCTCTTTCTGACCCGAATTCTTTCTAGGGATTGAAATCAACTGTGGCCAGATCTCAAGGCTTATTTGGCTCCAGCTACCTGGCTAGGGGATGTTTTATTCATGTCATTACTGAAATCACTATTTCAATTTAAAATGCTGTCAGACAGTCTGCAGATTCTGCCCATATACCATAAGCCAAGCAATATTCCTGAAACGAGCTACGTTGCACATAGCACTCTTGAAAATCAATTTTTATTGCATATACTATTGATATTTCTTAATTTGAGCAAACAGCAAGCTCGATACCACTGTGAAAAAAATAGCATGGATTCATAAAACACTTCTGTTTCAGTATGGAAAGAGAATACTAGTAATACCAGTAATTATAAGATAGGAAAATAAGAATTATTTCTGGAATATAATTTTCTTCTTATTTCAGTGGGATCCTGCCAGTGTCTACCTGGGAGTGGAGGAATAAAAAAATCCTACAAATTGCTTAACTAGTCACCAGCTTTCCCAGTTCTTCTAACTGAGAAGTTATAACAACTAGGGATAGGCACATGTTATTATCAGAAACCTTTTACAACCAGTACTATGGATTCAGTTATATGCTCTATTACTAATATAAATGTAGGATTTAAAAAAAAAGAAAAGGAAGTAAAAATACAAAACACAATATTCAGGCATTTTCAAAATGACACAACTCCATTTTTTTGATTAATATTACTTCAAATTTCCTTCCATTTTACCTTAAAGCTCATCAAAAGGCATATTCCTCATGTCTCCAGTATGCAGGACAACTGTATGTATGCATATTTATTGGCAACACTTCCCACTCACCTGTGAAAAAAAGAGTGTTTATCACTAAGGTTCCAGCCCCTGTTCCCTAAGTCACTGGCAAACATTTCCCCCGAGTCAAGAGGGGCAGCAGCAGAGCTGATCCCCTGCTGGAAGGGCTGGTGGAGGAGTACCAGGATGGGGTATCCATGGTCTCTGACTTGCTGGGAGGCAGCAGGATTTTATCTCCTGACATCCCTTAGCCACAGATTCCCCTGGCAGGGTGCATGGGGGGAAGAAGTGTCCAGCTCCTGTGTCTCCCAGCAGCAGGTTAGCAGAGGAAGGATCACATCCACCCTCCCCATCCTGTGCAAAGGTGCCCACCAGAGCAGCCAAGGTCTGCCAGTGCCTCACCTTCCCTGCCACTCTCTCTGCCCTCCAGAGGGTCCAGCCAAGCTAACCTGCAAGCCTGGCAGCCAGGGCTCAGTCCTGAGCACTTTTTAGCATGTCCAGTCCCAGATTCAAATACTGATAGCTTTCCAGGTATACTCAGATACTAAGTAGGACTTAATTTTCCCCCCTTTCATTTTCTTGAACACAATCTTTGATCTAGACACCCAGAGTTCCCTGCAAAAATGCTGGTGTTCTTCTGTGACCTTCCCATCAATCCACCTGCCGTTCAGAAGGCTCTTAATTAACTTTCAAGGGGTTTGGGTTCACCTCAGCTAAGGGCCTTCAAGAAGTCTCCTCTTCAAAGATTTCCGATTTTATTTTAGTTTTTAAATCAAATAGGCATCGTAGCAGAACACGAACTTAACGAAGGTGTGCACTAATGAGGTGCATTTGGGATGAATGTTAACTGCAAATTTTGTACCAGATTGTTCAGGAAAACAGAAGCAAGTAAGTTCTAGGGTAGTCCTGAGTTGTTTTGGAAATAACAGGAGCAGTGCTTGTGTTATTTTAGCATTTCGTTCTTGAAATGCTATCACAGTTTAGCAACTCCTAGACATCAAGCAGCAGTTCAGCAAACCTCGCTTAGTGTGCAGATTTCT
>NW_008689511.1:9711-17937 GCF_000695815.1 Acanthisitta chloris
TAGGCAAAGTCAGACAAATGGGAAGGTGTAAATCCTGTCCTCTTGTGTACCCAGCATCTCCAGTTGTTCTCAGGGCCTAGTGGAGATCGAAGCCGCCTGCTATTAGCAGCTGTAAAGAGCAGGAGGCATAATGCCAGTTCCAAATTAAACAAACAAAAATCCTTTGCTTGTTAACTTTTAAAGACTTGTATATTTCTTTCACACCTAGTGCTCAATACATGGTCTTATTTAAGCAAGTGGCTGGAAAAGTGCCAAGGACTTATATATACTTATATTGCCAAAGGAAAGATTTCATTTTTGTATATGAAGATATCTCTTACTCCATCTCTGGGCCAGCTGGACTATTAGGAGTTGGGAAGGTTTTTGACCACAGTGAAAAGTCCTAAAGATCATTTCACAAGGCCCATCATAGAATCATGAACCAACCGGGTTGGAAAAGACCTCCAAGATCATCAAGTCCAACCCTACCATGGTTACCAGACCATGGCACTAAGTGCCACATCCAGTCTCAGCTTGAAAGCTTCCAGGGATGGTGAATCCACCACCTCCCTGGGCAGCACATTCCAATGCCAATGAGCCTAATGCTGGGCCAGTTGCCATAGCAAAACATGTCTAAAGAACTTTTTGATTAGTTAAAAGGGTGATTTATTTAACTGTAGATTTTTCACTCAATGAAAGTAGCATGTGTTTGGATTTGTTTTGTTGGGAGCTTTTTTATTTTATTTTTTTTTTTATTGAATGCTGCTTTGCATTTCAGAACTGCCCTGACTTGAAAGATTTATCTCAATGAACAGTCAGACATCCCTTATTCAAATACATCTGTTACCCTTAATAACATATTCCGAACACTTGTTCACCATGGATAAGAAAGCACATACATTAATGCATTTCTGAAAGGGGCACAAATTATTAGGTGACTTGTTTATTGGAGTTCTGTGTGATGTATAGCTGATGCATCACATACAGGAGCTGTGGTGTTACTTACCACACATACTTGGGTCCCAGGAAATACAGTGCTGGGCTGTTCAAAGAGTGACGTACAGTGCTTACTAACAAGAAAACATGTATAGTTGCCTATGAGAAGAAGTGCTATGATATGTCAGGGTTGATTTCATCCTACAGCTTTCCAGCTGTAGGAAAGCATCCAGAGAGAAGAGAGGAGCATCGAAGTCTGGTTTTGCATATGTTCTGCCAAACTGCAAAAAACCTCATATGATCTGAAGAGGGCTAAATAGCTGAAAAAAACATGTGGTGAAACAGGTGCAAGTCTTTCCATAGGGAACATTAATTTTCTAGTCACGTGTCTCCACAGCCCAAACCACTGACACTCTCCGTCTCCCTTTTTGTGTCCTCCTCCACTTCTCCTCACTTTCCTAGGTATTTGTCATGAAAACCGAACTAACCAAGCCAGTCTTCCCTGCATAGAAATCTACACCACAGGACCTGGTCCTTTACTTAACTCTGCCAAGCTCTTTGCACACATGTCAGCATTAGATTATGACATTATTTTAAGGATTTTTCCTTCTGATTGAAACTCTTTGCACCAGTGTCTGGGACTCCCTCCTCCTGGGCAAGCTGCCCCAGCCATAAAGCTCTGTAAAACTGCTGCAGTGCAGAATGCAAACTGGAGCCAGATGTCTTACTTTAAAAATATACTTATATATATACACACACGTACATACACATGTATATATATATATGTATATTTATTCTCAGAAGGGAGTTTCAGTTTGCTTACCAACAATACGTAGCTTAAGGCTTGCCTGCTCGGTCATAGCAGCATACATATGACTGACACATATCATGAGGAAGCCTTCTAAACTTGAAAGTTAAATATTTAATTGAAAATTAATATGCCTTTCAGGTTTACTTGCAGATGAAATCCATTGGAACCCAGCTGCTGCATGTGGTGAGGCCATGGGAACTGGCTGTCAGATGTAGACAGTGCTTGATCAGATCCACTGCTGATAGGAGCTTCATCCAAGCTCTTCTTCCTGCAGCCATAAGGAAAAAAGATGTCTACTTTAGCCTGGTGGGAATTTAACCATTAGAGCAGGATTTTTACTCACAGTGTTTTCTTCTCCGTATTACACAGTGGGTGGAATGCAAAGGGTTTTGCTCTGTTTTATTGAAGACCTGTGGCAATGGCAGAAATTTACATCCAAGGATTTCCCAGGCCTACAAGAATGACTTGGTTTGAAGGATTGTGTGTCCAAACACACAGATTACCCAATGCAATCTATTACTTTCCTGGTGCTCATTAGTCCTAGTCCTATGAGTCAAGAGCTCTATTGGGTAATCCTGCATCTTAATTGTGTTTTGGTGACATGCACAGGTTCAAAAGATTCTTCAGGATTACTTTGAGCACAAAGTGGTTCCGGATGGCTATTCAAGAGCTCTGCCTCATTTTCCCTTTTTTTAAAAAGGTTGTGCAAGGAAATATTTGCAATGCACAAGAAGACAAAGGAATCACAGAAACAATCCTGAACATGGGATGGATTTTCAGGCAGTCATGCCATAAGCAGGACTTGTCAGAAGAGCCCAAAGCCCAGGCAGTTTGCATGACAGCAGTGACCTTGCTGCTTGGGGCCAGCCACTGTTTTGGCAGCAGAATATTCCATTGCTATTCCCATCTCTTTACCGCAAAGCACAGGAACCAAGGCATATAGTTGAGGATATTAACCTATATTAGAAAAACAGCATCAAAAGGTAGTCTAATACTTCTTACTCAATTAACAATTCTCTCAGTTTAGGCAATGATATCTTCTCTTTAATCCCATTAAAGAGATGGTTCTTTCATGTGAGAAAAGAGGTGTTGCCCTAGCTTTGTACATAAACTGCATTTCAAGTGTTGGTAGCTGGATGTTGCCACAGGGCAAAACAGGGATGAAGCTGTTGGCTTAGGGACAGCAATGGGAAGTCTGGTAAGCTGTGGAAGCCCATGGAACTTAGAGCCTGTCATCTCAATAGCCAATCCCTTGAAAGACTTGTCGCTATGGATTTGGGTTGGCTTTACCTGTGATAGCCCTTCTTGCATCTCTGCTTTCAGCTGTAGTTAAGATTATAGTAACTAGCCCATACATGTTACTGGACAGCAGGATTACTGTTGTTTTTAATGTATTACACCATCAGGCAAACTGTTGGGACAGAACAGCTGTACAAGTCAGAGCTAGCCTCCTCCCAATTAGCTGCTTGTGGTTCTGCTTCTCAGTTAGAAACTCACATCTCTCCAGTTTTGCATTGGTAATTACTTATTTCAGCTAACAAAAGAGGGTCCAGGGTACAGATCTAGTGGCCAGCAGCTCTGAAGTTACATGCTGGATCATCTCCCCTATGACCCAGTGCACATTACATCACTCTTCGTGTTTCCCTTGGGAAAACGTGCATCCCATCATTCACTTGCATTACAAGTACCACCTGTGCAAGGCTTTGAAGAGTGTGTACAGTGTACTCTGGTAACTGATGTGGGCTTTGTACAGCATCCAGGCCCATCAAGCAAAAATGAATTAACATCTTAAAACTAATTCACAAATTTGTTTTAATCTATTTCGCACAAACACTGTCACTGGTGAAAAAAACTGTGAGAATGCCTGGTCCTTTGGGCTCCTCACCAGCCTGGCAGGCTTTCCCTAGCAGTTCACACATACTGCATGCTGTGATGGCCACGCTATGTGGCACAGATTTTCCCAGTCAAGGCTCATTTGGAGCTGGTTTGTTTGCATTGCAGTGTTTCAGAAACACTCAGCTTTCCCTTTTCCACAAGGCTTTTCAATTAGAGTAGGGAAAAGAAGAGAGAAAAGAAAGGGAGGAACTAGCTGATCTCCAACACAGGAGGTAAGCAAAGGCCCAGCACACTCCTTTAAGGGGCTGCAGGCACTTGCTGTACATGCAGCAGGGAGGCCAAATTGCTCCAGCAGCTGTGTGATCCTGCGTGCTCTGAAACGGCTCCATCCACACAACTTGCAGTGTGCTCGCTGGCCACACAGATGAAATAAATGCAGTGTGTTTGCTGAATCCATGGTACTCCATGCCGCCAAAGGTGGCATTGCACCTCTGAGCTGTAGTTCATATTGCAGTACAGCTCCTGTTTTACACATGCATGTACACATCATCCCACTTCACTAATTCTGCAGCCGTCTCCCACCCTAACTCTTGCCCTCGTCTCCATGAAAGACCAGGATTTGGATTTATCTGCTTTCAGCAGGGAATGCAGTAGTTATGGTCAGGAAAAAAAGGGAGCCAAGCTGGCGCACACACAGAGCACTAAAGGGTTAGCTGCAGTTGCAAGCCATTTTTAAAAGGTCAATGACATCTAGATTTGGGCAGCTTTCTGCTGTGTCTGTTGTGAGGACAATGCCAGTTTCCAAGCATGTGACAAATCTAAGCTGGAGCATCAGACAGACATAAACTAGTAGTCTGGTTGTGATCCTACTGATGGCCTAGAGCTGAGCTTAAGTGATTTATCCTGCTTCTTGGACAGATTTTACACTCTTTGTCAAGTTCTTTGTACCTGCAACTAAACTGCTTCAACTCTCTGGGGCAGAACTAGTTCAAGCAAATTGGACAGGGATGCAGATATGGGTTCTTATTCTAAACATAATAGCCTCTAGAAAAGAATTCATCTTAAAATAAGAGAGAGACATTTATTCCCTAGCCTTACACAAAGACACACTGTATAGAATCAGTCAAGAACGGAAAACACTGCTTTTGGCAACACAAATTATCAGAGGAAAAATCAATCTCAAGGGGAATTTCTGGAGATCTCAAATATATGTAGCTCCACATTTAACACTAAACCCCTCAAAATCTCAGTTCTAGTACATCTAATATTCATATCAGTGCAAAGCCAAACACAAATCCAAAACCAGAACAAAGACCGCTATTGTCCCCAGGTTAATCCCTAAGAGCTGTTAAATAGCCACATCAGAGAGCAGTAAGGTGCAGTGCATTTTCAGTAGGTAGACTGAGCTAGCAAAATTGTTTTTTCACTATTGCTAGTTTACAGAAAGGTATTTTCTGTTCCTGAGGATTAGTGTAATCAGCCACAGCAGAAGTCAGACCAACAGTTTAAACTGTAGGGTGAACATTTATAAACATCTAATGCTGGCTGCTTTGGCTATACTGTTCTGGTCTGGGGGGAAGGACCACCCTCCACTACAATATAATTTCGCTCTGGAAATACACAGAGAAGTCAGAATAGACAATAAACATCAGAAAATGCACCGGAGGGATGACTCCTCAGGTTTTCTTGGTAGTGCAGAGCTTAGCTCTTCTCCTCCCTGCACACCATCTCAGCACACTGGGCCTTTCAAGTTTGTTCATCGTTGATTGCATGGATGGGGTTGGTTTAAGGCTGAAAGGAAGATTTTGGAGTAATCCTCTGAAGAGATTGGCCAGGGTGGCAGCCACTCCCCCATCACACGATGCAGCTGCCCTCCAAGGGCAAATGAGTGACTAGTCAGGTGCTGGTTAGATCATCACTAACACCTACAGTTTCGAAAGAAGAGATCAAAAAGGAGATTGCAGTTGTAGGCAGAGACACAGGAAACACAGGGCTACCTTCAACTACCTCTTACTACTTGCTATCAGCTAGTTGTGTCTGAGTTTCTTCTCCCATCAGCTCACCCTACCACAAACAGGCAGGTCACTTCAATTCTCCAGTTAAGTCCTTACCCCTTGCAGAGCCCATAACAAAAAATAAAGCTGCTCTAAGAACAATCAGCACCTATCTCCTTCCTCAGTCCTGATCATGACACTCCTACCTGTGCAGGAGGAATAGGAGCCTTCATCCCACTGTGCCTTTAAAGGCCCACAGGCACACACTGGGCACAGAGGCAAGTGCTTCATGTTTTCCATCTTCCTTTTCCTTTCACTTCACTAGAGTCTAAATTTCTTACTTAGAGTTCACATTCTTTAGCTCATTAGCCATCCTTGCTTCCTTCAACATTTATAAACTCCTGGTTAATAGCCCTTCTGCTTAACAAATCTACAGACTTTCCTCAGAGCTCCTTAGCCACCTATCTCAGCCCTTTGAACCTCTCTCGTATTACAATTACAAACAGATTGCCACCTGGATATTCCAGCAGAGTTTACTACTCTCTAATTAGCATTCCCCACTTACCTAAAAACTTTACTTTTCTTCCTCAAGTGAGGGAATTTTTTGTATACTTCCTCCTTTTCCCAAAGCACATCACTGTCAAAGTTCAGGTCCAGTTCCTCTTGGAGATCATGGGAGCTGTAGTCCTTTGAAAACTCAGACCTAAAGCTGTAGAACAGTTTGTCTCTAATGATTAAAAAAAAAAAAAAAAGTTAAACTTCACCTTTGCACAGAATGGATCCAAGTATTTTTTTTGGCCAATGATAACACATGAGATATAGCTCACAGATTCAGTTCAAACAAGGAAAGCTAAAGTAAACATGTATTTGCTAGTAATAGTGTGAGAAATCTAAGCACACTGTATAATTAATACTATTGTGAAATGTTACTCGGAGGAGTAAAACCAACAAGGAAGCTGAATGTTACATCTGAAGCACCAACAGAGCATCAGTGATAGGTGGTGGGGTGAGAAAGGGTAGCCAAGGAGAAAGCTCACTAGGAGACAGAGCTGTTTGCTTTGAACAAGGCTGGATGCAATAGAAGCTAAGGGAGAACTCAGGTAAGAGGAAAGTAAAGCCATCAACAGATTCAATAAGATTTGCAATTTAACAGTTACAGGTCTAATTAACACCCACAGCCACAGGAAAACTGGGTCCACCTCTTACGCACAAACCCCCAGATCTTTTATATGCTACAGTGGAGGATAGGTAGATTTTCATTTCCAAAAGTAAAGCAGCAATCTCTCACAATATGAAAGCCAAATAAAGCTAGAGCCAGTGTTTACCAGTTTGACATTGGGGATGTGCTCCTAAATTGTTTTGGGTTCTTGAACTGGTCTCTTTGGGTTTTTTGAGTTACACAGGAGATGATAGGTGACATAAATCTTCAATGCACAGGGGAGAGATGCTGGGGGGATGGGAGGGAAATACACCACAGACCCATCAGATACAACCTTGTTCAACAGCACGGCCTGCACAGGCTGGTACTACACTCATTCTTCACTTAACACAAGCACCTTAACATTTCTAGTTACTTTTCCAAGGGATCAAGATGCCAGAAAGTGACCAAACAACTCAGTATGCTAATATGTTCAAGCTACGTGGCTCAGAGAACAATACAAATGTAATAGCACAGCACCAAAGATTGATGAGCCTTGGCTTTTACCCATTTTTGCATTGTTCTTGACTGCATTCTTCCAGTCTCCTGGATAACTGTGCTGTCTGTGAGCTGCTGCAGAAACGAGCCTGGCCCAGGCAGTTGAGACAAATGATTCCTTGTAGCTCAATGCAGTGATTTTAAAACTGGAACAAATTTCATTAACCAGCAATCAGAGGGGGAAAATACAAGTAATGAGCTATTTTCTGTGTAGAAAATAAAGATATTGGATGCTGGCTCTTGAATGTAAGTAGCGATACAAGAGGCAAGCTAAAGAATGTACCCAGAGGAACATGCACAGAGACTTTAAGCAGAAAGTTTTATGCAAATGTACCCCCAGGGCCTGTTTCTCCTTTGCATGAGACATATTTTCACGGATGCAGCCCTGACTCCCCCAGCTCAGAGGAGTGCTGGGAAGGGAAGCATCAGGGCAGATCACGCACAAGGAGAGCAGAGCTCCATGGCAGCACACGTGGAAAGCTGGGGGAGAGGGAACGATGCCAAAGGCCATCCAGCTCTCGGAGCAAATCATTCAGTTCTTCAGCTCCCTCCCTGTCAGTGTGCTCAAGGGCACTTGTGAGTAGGTTTTGGACCTGAGCTAGTAACTTTTCCTGACAGTTTTGCAAACCTGATTTAAGTATTATTGCCCCAGTCTCCCATCTCCAGCTCAGCTAAACAGATAACCAGAGGAGCAGAGGGGTTTTGAAAGCTTTCTTGAGGGTAAAGCCTGTACTCCTAAAGTTTCACTGCTGTTGAGTTAGTCTACATTAATGTCACTTAAATTTTGCCCAGGGTATTTAACAAGAATTCAGATATAACTGTTGGGGTTTTTAAATATGTAGTTTGAAAATTAGAGCCATCCAAACTATGCAGGGCAGCACATCTTCTGTGTTTATTTTTATTCCTTATCTAAACTCTGCATCAGCTGTCTTCATGGTTTGGTAGTGTGAAATATTGGAAGCCTACCAATACAT
>NW_008689512.1:0-3263 GCF_000695815.1 Acanthisitta chloris
TCCTTTGCTTTCTTCCTT
Organism: Acanthisitta chloris; assembly: GCF_000695815.1. Lineage (NCBI taxonomy): Eukaryota > Metazoa > Chordata > Aves > Passeriformes > Acanthisittidae > Acanthisitta > Acanthisitta chloris. The sequence goes on from NW_008689512.1 coordinate 19, forward strand.
TTCGTGGCTGAACGTACGACTGAGGGGCCTACACTCCCCGTGTTTAATAATGTAGCTCAACACTGAGCACTTCAAGTTACGTGACGCCTTTCTTAGAAATAAAAGAGCAATAGGGTAAAATCAGATACAAGAAAGTTCGCTCCTCCCCTCTCCTCCCGCCCCCCTTTCCTTCTGGGGAATTAAGGAGTTGCAAGGACTAGTAAAACTCTTGTTTTCCTCTGGAGGGGAAAGCATCCTCAATCATCGTTTTCACACAACAGAAACAGGTTGCTGAACAGTATTCCCTTGGAATGTGTGCGCTGTCTGCCCAACAGGAAAGTCACCAGTAATGCCACGGAGTACAAGGAGCAGAACTCATCTCAGACTGAATTTGTGGGTGAAGCTGATTGACTCTTAGTAGAGAGCACTCAGAGGGAGCTTTCCTAGCAAGTCCATCACACACAGCACTCCTCCATCAAATGCTTCTCATCACCACAATCAGGACGGTGCCAAAGAGCACTTTGTAAGCATATTTGGTTTTCCTGTTGGCCAAGACAATCCACAGAATTTTCTGTTGTGTTTTAAGTTATGCTCTACTTGTACTGAAGCAACATTTTGGCTTTGGTACATTTAAAACCAAAAACAAGTATGAGAAATAAATATTTTGTACGAACCTTTTAAGGTAACCTTTTAACACATTTTGTCTACATATTAATCTGAAAATACTTATTTTTTCATTTTGATACTTACGCTTTTCTATCAAAGTTTTAGACTTTTTCATAATGCATTTCAGAACAATTTGAAGGTGAAACATTTCCCTCCCTCACAGTTTTTTTTCTGAATTTCAGGGAAGATGCTATGAAATTTTATTTCTGCATTAGCAACCAAGCATGCATACTCACTACAATTGCTCATATACTGGTTTTATACTAAGTTTTCACCTCTGTGTGTTTTAATTGCAAGTTGTAGGAGAATGCAATATAAGATAATGTAAGCTTATAAAATGAGTATTTTCTGAAATTCACTGAGGCAACTGATAAGAATAACCAGGCCCACTTTTCAGCTGCATTTGCATTTTCCCTGTCAATATCTGCAAATGATTGCCTCTAGGAACATGGTGCTTCCAGAGAGATTCTTAAAACTCCTGAGGAAAAGGTCAATAGTTATTCATTCCAAATCCATTTCAGCTTTTACAGAAATGCCCTTGAATGAGATGCTCTATAGTCTGTTTGTGAACAGTAACCAGCAAGAATAAACTGTTTCTCATTTCAAGTTGGGGAATGTCCTCATTTTCCCTTGGTAAACTCATGAATGCTCAGTTCTCATTCCTCTAAATGCTCAGAGCCTCCTGAGACACACTCAGGACAGCTCTGGAATTCTGTGTACCCCATTGCATGGATCTGCTGCATGAACTTGTCACACAGAGCAGAACTATTGATACATGCAGAATCACCAGGATCAATGTCCAACATGCATTAATATAGAAGTTCCTAGTTTGACTAACAGGCAAGTCCCAAGGATTTGCTGTAAAGGTTTTCAGTATCTTTTCTGTGGTTTTAGGCGAATAGATTTTTATATTCATGTGAGATAATAAAGACAAAAGGAACATACAATAAAAAATGTAATCTTTATTATTTTGGCTCATTAATAATGTTCTTTAGCATCAGTTAGGGTAATAGTAGCATTTTCCCGCATGCAGTTTGCTAATACAGAGTTAGTCAATAATTTTAATAAAAGTAATCTATATTTTATTTTCCTGTGTAAGAAACATAAAATGTCCTGATGTGTTGGATTATACAATTTTGCGACTTTCTCCTTGTGAAAAAATATTGTGAACCCTAGATAACATTTAGAACTGTTCTAGTGCAGCATGAATTGAAAAAAAAAAATATGTGAGGAAATATGAGAAAAGATTAAGGATTCTGTGAAAGAAATGTTGTTTCTGAAAACTTAGGATGCAGGCACTGCTTAGACATTCAATTTGAACTTTAGACCATTTCCCAACTGCAAAAAAGGCTTAGATTTTTAGAAGCAAATTATGAACTTATTTTGCAGAAAGTATTGACATGTTTGCAAATATTGTAAAAAATAAGAACCTACAGATATCCATTCACTTAGTTATATCTTGTTCTCTGGAGTTCTGTGAAAAAGTGCTATGGACAGAAAGTAACAAAAATGGTGTGACATCAACCTGAAGATAAAATTCAGTTCTTGTTTTATGTACATAATGCTGAAAAATAAAATAAAATGATTTTTACAGTATTTATATTTGCTTATAAAATCCTAACATTATTTTCAACAGGTTTAGTAGTTTCAATGTCTGTACAGTTTGGATATACACTATATGCTTTTCACTGAAAATTCAGAAATGTAAAACAAATAAGCTCCTAAGTAGCTGCAAAATATTGCTCAATGGTATGGAGGAATGAGGTCTTGTTGAGTAGTTTATTTCATTTAGCTCTGATGTATGGCTTCCCATGTTTAAGAATCCTGGACAGTCAAAGGAACAGCAGCATAGGCAATATAAACATGCATTGATTGCATCCAAACTATCTATAATGGTAGATAATACGTAATTTTACCTGTTGAACGCTTGCACACTACACTTATTGTGGTACATATTTGATGCAATAAATGTGCTAAAGTCATTATCTGTTTGCTCAAACATGCACCACAGGTTAAAAATTACTATTTACATAGCAGAGGGCTTTTCATTAACGTGTACAACAACATCAACCTTACTGAGAGCTGAAGATGGCTAAACAATACTGCAGGATAAAGCAGAACAACTTTATAGAGGGCTATTTTTGATCAATTTGGAGGGCTGAGGCAGATTCATTTAGTATTTGTATGCAGAAAGACATTTGACAAAGACAAAATCTGTGACTCCAGACCTAGAAAGAAGTTTGTACCTTCTGAAACATAATGGTCTGTGCAAAAAATAATCCATCTTTACTATTCTTGTGAGTGGTAGGGGACTTTACAGGCATACCAAGACTTGTTTAGACATGATACAACATGAATACATTAATTAAGCACCTCAAAATCTGTTATTCCTTTCCAGAAACACTGTGCTAAAAAAACTGTTGTTCTTTGTGACTTAATGTTATTTTCATGCATGATCTATAAGTGCAGCATGCCTTCATGCAAATAATTTCTGTGTGTATATTAGTCATATAATAGAACACCTGGCCCTTGAACCTGTAAAGGTGTACTTAACCCCCTTCCCCAACAGAAGCCCCATTTACAAAAATAGTCACATATAA
>NW_008689513.1:0-1015 GCF_000695815.1 Acanthisitta chloris
GGTTGATTCTATGATTCTGTGATTCAGTGAGTTTGCTTGGAGCTGGGGCTGGAAAGGCAGATGGAATTGGTTCAGGCTGGTGGGCACCATTTTTGGTGGTCCAAAGCATCACGAGGCTGTTTGGCAGGTCTGAGGCTGGTCACCATCCTTGAAGAGTTGATATAAACCTGTCCCAAGGTCTGTCTCCTCTCTCCATGCCAGTGAGAGTTCAAACCCTCTCACATTACTGAGATTAAACCACAAAACCCTCAAAAACATCCCCAACTCAAGCCCAGGTCAAAGCCTCAGAGGAGCTTTAGGAGTCAAGAAAAAGAAAACCCTTTGAAAAGCCCCAGATACCCACCAGCTCTCTGGCCATGCATGAGTGCCATGTGCAGCAAGGCAGGAGACATTGTGCCCACTGTGCCCAGAAATGTCTGGATTTGGTCATTCAAATGATCTGAAACAGAAGGTCCCAACTCAGCATCGCTTTCAAGATCCCCCATCAGCAGATATGCTGATGAAGACCTGGGAACTTCTATCTCCATTCGCCACTGTGCTTCTTCCTGCCAACCCCAAAGGAATTGCACATGGAGGTGTGAAGTTGCAAAGGCCACAAGTATGGGTGGTGGTTTTTGGGGAAAAATAAGAGCTGGAGTAGAGGGAAAGGCAAGTTTGAACAGTTTCACAGCACTAAGATCCACTTTACACTGAGGAGGAGGATAAACATGGCAGAGAATTAGCTCTTCAACATCCAGCATCCATAAATCTGGCTAAAGACTTTCTGCCACAGGGGGAAGTGGGGTAGGAAAACCCCAGAAAGGACTAATCCTGTGAAGCAATTTCATGGAATCATAGAATAAACCAGGTTGGAAGAGACCTCAAAGGTCATCAAGTCCAACCCTACCGTGGTTACTAGACCATGGCACTAAGTGCCACATCCAGTCTCATCTTGAAAACCTCTAGGGATGGTGAATAGTGGATTCACCACCTCCTGGTGGTGAAATCATACCTCCCTGGGCAGCCCATTCCAATG
>NW_008689514.1:0-3426 GCF_000695815.1 Acanthisitta chloris
GGATCAACCCTGCGGCGGCACCGGGACCGGCCCTGCAGCGGAGACCGAGACCGGGACCGGCACCGGGCCTGGGATCAACCCTGCGGCGGCACCGGGACGGGCCCTGCAGCGGAGACCAGGACCGGGACCAAACCCGCAGATCAGCCCTGCAAACCAGCCCTGCAGATCAGCCCTGCAGGCGCTGTGGGATTGTCCCTCTCTGCCAACCCCGTCCCAGAAACTTTGCAGCAGCGTCTCACCCATTCCTCTGTGCTTGCTGCTTTCACCGCTGATTTTCCGTTTGTGCCTCCAGGTTGCCGTTGTGTAGCTCAGAGCACTAGTTTCTTAGTGTTTTTATGTCTCTAGGGTGCAGGCTCTAAACACAAATGTACGAATGAAGTTTTTTATGCCTGTCTTGCTAGCTATGTTTATCTTGTCCTCTTAACAGGCTATTGAGGAGGAAGGAGGGAATCCTGATGAAATTCCAGTGGTTTCAGAAAATACTATGAAGAAAACTCCCAAAAGAAGCAGCAAAGGTACAGAGCAGTCAGAGAGAACCTTCGTGCCAATCTCCCTTGAGTTGTCAAACAGCTGGACTTAGGAGATGGAGTCTTGCTCATCTGTTTTTCTTCTGCTTTTCCTTTTGCTTGGTTTTATTTTGTTGCTGAATGTTTTACAGGCCCAAAGCTAAGTTAAACAAAATGTCTGTCTGTGAGGTGAAACTTGAATGTTTTGCCAACCAGTTTGTTTGCTCCAGATTTTTGTAGTCAGATCCAATTTAGAGTGATACTGTAATTGTTCACAGACTGAGATGTGAAATCTCAACTGGACAGAGAGAAAATGTCACAACTGTGGGGAAAAGCAGAAAGATTTTTGGTCACCACATTTGTTTTCAACTCTCTGAAAAATACCCAATGTGTGTTACAGCACTTTTGGCATTGGGATGGAAACAGATCTTAGCTATAAAACCCTTTCACTTTGTAATTGTGGTTGTTGAGGAGAATAAAATTGCTAAAAGGTGAAGCAGCTGCTGAGCTGTGAGTCTGAGGAGTTGCTGTTTGGTGCTGAGGTCAGCATGGTGTGGCCAGTGGTGTCAGTTGTGGGCAGAGCTCTGCAGTGATGCTCATGGGCAGAGCTGTGTCCTATTTTCTGTTGGGTTGCGGGTTTTTTTTCCCTTCTGGTGAGCGTAGAGAACTGAAAGGCTGAGGTTCCTGCAGTCTCAGCTGAGCCAAATGTTTGGGGAGTGCTCAGTGGTGCTGCTTGAGCTCTTGCCAGGTGCTGGACTGGAGTGTTTGGCAATGCCTGAGCAGGGGTGGTGTGTGGAAAGTAAGGAAAAGCAGATAGCTGAGCTGTATGGGATACCAGTTGAAAAAGTAAAACTGAAGCAGATGTCACCTCCTGATTCTAATGACCCTGATGTCGTTAGGACGCAGACTGGACGAGGAGGGGGTAGAGGATAACGGCCTGGAGGAGGACTCAGGGGATGGACAGGTACGTGAGGCCGAGCCCAAGGAGAAACAGCCTCAGCACTGTGTGCAGGACACAGTGAGTGCTACGTGTGCTGCTTCTTGTGACAGGAGGACGTGGAGACCAGTCTGGACACCTTGCAGGAGATTGACATGATGGACATCAGCGTGCTGGATGAAGCTGAGATCGATAACGGCAGCGCCGTGGATTGTGGAGAGGAGTATGGTGCTCCCAACCTCCGGGATGAGCTGTCTGACAGCAAAGAGAACACTGGGACAGAAGTGAGAGAACTTCCAGCTCAGCCTGCAGGGTATGCTCTAGGCAGCTCAGAACTATCCCCACGGTTTGGAGAAGTTAAAGAAGAGTCCAGAGAAGTGCCAGCAGTGATGGTAGGTGTTCTTTATGTGCATGTAATCAGATCTTTTTAATTTATTTCTGAATCGAAGAGTACTTAGAACTGTTTGGGACTCTGCTGAATCCTATGGTCACTGCGTGTTCTTTCATGTGTTTGTGGAAATGTGATTCCTGATTTTAAAAATCTGAGATGCTGTTTGTACATATGACTGAGTGAATTCATAGCAGTCCAGATCTTTCTGAACTGACCAACACAATTACAAGGTACTGAGAAGGGTCAGTGAGGGAAGGTCAGGGAGAGTTGTGAGGGTCGTTGCTCAGTTTCACCTTCATCTGTTGTTTTGGATGTTAGATATGTTTGCTTGACAGTTGTCAGTGCAAATAGTGTTTGATTTCCCATTCAGATTTCACTCATTCCCTTATAGATAACAAAATGTCTCCTGTTCATTGTTTTAAAGGTAGAGTTTGAAGATGCTGGAAACAGTTTAGATGCTTCTTCATCAGATTTAACCGTAATAAAGGTAAATTGCAGCCAGTTCTTCTTCACAAACAAAAATAGCATAAAATACACCATGTAAAACTGTGTCTTGAAACAGTTGATGTACAGGTGGTGCCAAGTGGGTGGTTTTTAGTGCTTTTCTGATAGGCTCATACAGACAAAGGGATGTGTGTCAGGTCAAATATATGTACATATCTCTCTGTTTATTATGGTGTGTGTATCACACTGAGTTTGCTGCTGATTGGGCTCTTTTTATCTGATGTATAAACCAACTCAGTGCCTTGGATTGTGTCTAATTTCCACTAACAGACTATGCAATCCACACTGATAAGAATGCTGAAATTAACACATCGAAAACTGGTGTTAAACCCCGACAGAAATCACTGTAAGGTTCAATCATAGACTAAAGAACAGTGACACTTTCCTAAACTCTCTGCTGTGTGGGGTGGTTGAGAGGTGTCATTCACAACAACATCTTGACTTCTTATTTCTCCTCTCCAAATCTTTTTCACTGCAGGAGCTCGAGGAGTTACCTTTGGAGCCAGGTACTGTTTGGTTTTGTTGGTCGGTGGGTGGTTGGTTTTGTTTTTTTTCCTGTTTGTTTGGTTTGGTTTTGTTGAAGAACAAGTCCAGGGCGCTGAACAGTTTTGTTCCTCTTTAGGCTTTTCTTGTCCCTGTTTGTGTTAAATGCCTTGCTGTAGTGTGTTATTACGGTGGAGAGTCAGGTCATGCAGGGTCATGGAGATTGGAAACCCAGTCATATCACCAGATCTGTGCACATCACCCCTGAGAGCAGTGAAATAAATGCTGCTGTGAGCCTGTGACACAGCCCGGGGTGAGGGCTGAGCCCGAGGGCTCTGAGAACAGATCTTGTGATATCACACTGTGCAGTGGTTCTGAGTGTCAAGGCAGGAGTGCAGGGAGCACAGAGCATTGGTACAGAGGAGAAATCCAGGAGGGAGTGGACGTGAGAAGACAGAACACACTGTGATCACAGGAACTCACTCGGACACTGTTCACTGCCTGGACTGCAAACACTCTCGTGCAGCAGCAGAAGATGCTCAGTTGGACTCTCTGCTAAGAGAATCTCAGAGACATTTGGAGACTGAACCCTCAGTGCCTTGCCA
>NW_008689515.1:0-1312 GCF_000695815.1 Acanthisitta chloris
GCCTCACCTCATGGGGTGTTTCGCAAAGCCCCTCCAGGGCGGGGGTTCCTGCGACGTCCCCAACCCGCCCGCGGGGTCCCTGCCCACACCGACGGCGGCCGAAGGATCTGAAAACCTTCCGAGATACTGCGGTCCCGCGAGCCCCCGCCTCTCTCGCACAAGCGGTCCCGCCCGGCTGCCCGGGTCTCCTGCTAGAAAGTGTTTATTCGTCGCCTAAACAGGAGCAAAAGGATTCAGGCGGGAAGATCCGATAGCTCAAGGAACCTTTCGGGCCCTCCAGCATGGAGTTACTGTGCTCACTGAAACCAGGACATCCTTACGACGTTGTAACTGTAGTTATAAACAAGCCGCTACGGTTTCCAGTTTGGCTTTGCCTTCCGTTAGGGACAAAATGCTCTTTTACAGAATCTGATCTCTGTACTAATTTCCTATGTCCCCCGCACTTTCCCTGGGTGACAGCGTGACACGATTAGCACAGACTCTTACAAAGTCAACTTCGAGATCAAGTGTTCACCGCGATTTTAGCAACGCAGAGATGCAACACTTGATTCGAATACGCACGGGTTTCATCCAGTGTGTTCAGAGCGCAGCGACCAAGTGAAATAAGTAGATTTGAATAAATGAATTAAACCCATTGCAGTTACACACTGGCATGCCGAAATTACCCCCTGCACTTCCTCCCGCAGTGCAAGGGCTAGCGCTCTAAAAAGATGCAGGGCTGCATCCCACTGACTTTCTTCTTGCTCTCTGCCTCACTGCCCCAGCCCCCAGGTTTTCATCCTGAAGGAAAAAAAAAAGGCAAATTGCATCAAGTTCTGGATGTTGGTAGGCGAACTACTGGCTCAGGAATCCAGTTAGAAAATAGAAACTTTCCCCTTTGACTGATTTGGTCACTCCCAATTAAGCAATACAGAGCTCCACACTGGAACAGCCGTGAACAAAAGCCACATGTCTGCAGCCCTGGAAGATCCTGGACCCACAAACCGGGGACTGACAGCCCGGCCCAAGGAAAGTGCATTGCATTGATTTGCAAAACAAGTCATTGGTAAGAAACTGGGTTCGTTTCCTTCTCGTTAAACCAGCCCAGAAACAACAATTCAGGGCTAGTCCAAACTTTGCAGCTTTTAGCCGTGGCTGCAGCCAGTGGGGATGAAAACTCACGAAGAGCAAGTCTGAGGGCGCTGGCTCGGTTCCTTCCTCAGCCCACAGAGGGCCCACAGCCCAGGACAAGGCGATCTACAGATGGAAAACCTCTGGATACTGGCAGGTGTGCATACACCCAAGTAGTGTGAGGAGATGGCTGAGACAAGAG
>NW_008689516.1:0-4470 GCF_000695815.1 Acanthisitta chloris
CAAATCATCAGTAAAGACATTAAAGAGCACTGGGCAGAACACTGACCCCTGGGGAACACCACTAGTGACTGGCCGCTAACTGGATGTGGCACCATTGACCACCACTCTCTGGGCCTGGCCATCCAGCTAATTCTTAACCCAGCAGAGAGTGCACCTGCCCAAGCCATGGGCTGCCAGCTGGTTTTTCTTTCTTTTTATCCTTCATTCTATCCTTCACTTACTCCACGCAGTGTATCTGTTACTTGTTTATATCATCATCTTATGCTGACGATAAAATCTTCTCCTTCCAGCACTGCCGTAATTCTCTAGTTGCATACACATTAATTTAACTCTTCTTTCCAATACTCTCCTTCCTTCCACAGCATTACATGATGTCATTCAGTTAGTGTGCACTGAGGTATCAAGGACATGGAACCATTTGGATATGCCAAGTACAAAAATGTACTTCATTAAATAATCTCCACAAGTATTTACTCCAACAAATCTCAAGAACATATTCTTGTTATAGTAGAAGTAATGAAATTAGCTCTTTATCCAGATGTCTGTTATCCAAATACTACTGTTGGGTTTTCTCTGTGTTGCTCTGGTATCTGAGTTTTTCTGCTTTTATTAAGTAAATAAGCTCTGACATGACCTGCTTAGTGGCCCAAGCTGAGAGAAGCAATTTGCTAAAATGTTCTCAGAAGTCTAATGGATCCACACTGAGCAGTGGGAGCCTGAAGAGAAGGAATTTTTCTGCTGTCTGGGGTATGAGTCATCCCTGCACATCTCTGCAACAAATAATGTACTGCTCCAGTCACAGTCATTTTCAAATTCAATCAGCTAAACTGTTAACAAGAACAGGAAATTAAGTTTTATGTTTCAAAGTTAAAAAGCATTTGGACATTGAATTGAACAGTGCAGCATGTTTATGCCAATTATTTTCCTTATTTGACTAGAAGCTTTTAGGGAAGGTATTATGTATACTTCAGTTTCCTGCAACAATGAGAGACTACTAGTAATTAGACTTCTACCATCACAATGGTAACATCCACTTCAAATACCTGAAAAGATAGAAATGCCAGACCAAAGAATATTCCAAAACCAGAACTTCATTTGAGAAGGCATCACATGGCATTGGAAACTGTTGGCCTCAATATCATCACATGGAGAAGGGGGAAATACACTGCAAACATGAGAAGCTCTACAGAAGAGCAAACTTTCAGGTATTATTAACTCCATGCCAAGCAAAGACATGCATTTTGGTTATAGAGCACTAACCTAATGGTTTATGATTTTGTTATTACAACACAGGAACAGCACTAGAGCCAAATGACAGAGCCTGATTTTTATTGTGAACATGTAAGCAATGAACAACTAGAACACATAAGCAAAGCCACAAGAATGGAGTTAAACAAGAAAAATGAACCGTCCTTCAGAGACAACCTGTTAAACTATCCCACTTGATCAGTACTAGAGATATAGTAATTTGAATTCATTCAAAGTCTTGTGACTACTATCAGGAAAACCCAAGGTATTATGATGCCAATAACACTGTGGCAAACGCCACTCCAAGATCACCCTCAATCAGCACTAAAGGTCATATGAAAGAGTTGAAGAGATTTTGATCAGATCTTGATCGGATTTGTTCTTAAAAGTTGAAATAAACCTCTTTTTACAACTGTGTCAAGCTCTGTCTCAAGGAAGCACAGGACATCTCCTTCCCAGACTGCAAGGACAGAGTGGGATTTTGAACAGCAAACCTGTGTTTTGATAAAACAGCAATGCACAGGAAGCTTGTAGCGTGTAGTTGATACAAGCACGATGGGACTGTGTGCATATTCTTCTTGCCTCACTCTCTGAATACATCAGAAACACCTTTACTGTTTTTAACAACTTTTTTCCCCCATTTTGAAAATAAAAGGCATTGTATTTTGCAGGGTGCAGCCCCTTGCAAAGATAATAAATATCTGAGTGATTCCTTGTAATGAGCAACACAAAGCTGCAACGCAACATTTTGATCACTATCAAGTATAAGACTATTTCTTGCCCCTGTCCCATGACAACTAACTACAGATTGCAAATGACTACTCTGATTTGGTAATACCAAGCACATCAAAGAGATAACTCTATTCAAAGATTTCAATAGAAACAATCAAGGGAATGGAAATTTGTCCTCTCGTTTCTATGGCAGTAAAAAGGAACAAGGACTTGACTGATTATATGTTTAGCACCAGAAAAAAAACCCTCTGAAAAGTAAGAGCATAATCCCTCTCAAATCATTACATAGACACAGGAGACTGTTTGTCTGGATAAGATTTTCCCTTCAGACAAATACGACTGAAAATAGAGTATAGGGTCATGTGCCAAAAAAAATAAAAGGCACAAGTCTAGTGCTTTTATTCTGATCTTCTTTCTTATGAACAGTGATACCGAGAAGTAGACTGAAAGCATAAAGAATAACTTTACTAATAGCACTATTTCAGCTTAATTAGCAAAATAGCAAGGATTGCATAGTATGGACAAGAAGCTTTTCTAATGGTACTGGCTTGGCTGGTGAAACGATGCACCTTAGCTATAAGACAGTAGAACTAACTTGACTCAAACCTTGGCAGTAGGAGGAAAACTAAGACCATATAAGGTGTGGAATGAAGAAACAAAATGTTCAAGATAGAGGCAAGGTCAGCAAGGCATGCAAAACTGTACAAAGGGGTAAATGGTTGCATAATAAGGGTGTCCAAAGGGTACTGAGGAAGAGGAGGCGCTTCATCTTCATGACCCCCAAATGACCACCAGGACCATGGGACTGATGCCAGGAGGGCGGAGACGGAGGAGGAGTATATGATAATGATTTCTGAGAACTAATTATAATAATAACCACCCATTCCTGGAAATAATGAATATGTATGAGCATCTAATGTATATAAACCGTGAAGTTTTTGTCCCTGGTTGCACAAGTTTGGTGAAATGATCCCCCTTGTGCCCAGCGCTGAATAAACAAATACCTGCTACTCAGAGATACAAGTCTGTGAGTAGTTTTTTTCTAGCCTTTTCTCGGCATCACAGCAGTGTCACATGCTCACAAAATGAGGTTCCATTCAAACTGGGAGACAAAACTCTATGCTGAGTGAGCACTGGGGACAAAACCTGAATTAGAATTTGCTCCAAAACATAATTCCACATAGCTGGGGTGTAAATTTTCTACTGCCCTTTTAAGAACAGCTTCTCAGCCTGAGAAACACTTCCAGCAGCTGACCCAAATTGCTCTACAAACCAAGAGTTTTGCCGAGGGTATTTGAATACTGGCAATCTGCTAATATGACTGATCAACAGCCTCCTAGAATGGAAAAGCATTCAGAGATGAGCACTTAGCTCATGGAGCTCAGGGAAGAACGGAGGGAGTGACCACAGCTGTTGTAACGACAGCTGAACTCAACAGAAGGAAGGGCTGAGGGTGGCCTTTATTTTTCATAAGCAGCTGTATGAGCTGAGTGGATCAACTGCTTGTGTAAGTGGCCTAAGTGAACAGAGAACTCTGAATGCATGTCCCTGTGCCAGACAGATGAGCATGGCTTGAGCCAACACAGCACAACAACTAAGCAACCAGCAAAATGAACTTTAAACAAAGCAATGGACTTGAGCTGACACAGGCTTTCCTGGCAACTAGGGACACCCTCTGTCACTATGGTTAGTAGATGGAGATCAGTAGCAGGAATCATGGCTGTACTGTGATCTAACTGGACACTAGTTATTCTATCAGCTGTGACTGTTCACGCAGGTCCTGCTCAGATTTTGGCTGACACACAGCTCATGATCAGGTTTGGTGTCTCCTGGGAGTAGTGCCATGAGGATGATAGACAAAGATAGGAAGCCAAATAGCCCCCCTGAAATCCAAGAGGAAGTGGTTAGTGATCTGCTTAGCCACTTGGATCCTTACAAATCTATGAGACAGGTTGGGATCCATCCCAGAGTATGAGGAAGCTGGCAGAAGAGTTCGCCAAACCTCTCTCCATCATTTACTGACAGTCCTGGCTCACTGGGGAGGTCTCAGATGATTGGAAGTTGGCAAACATCACATCAATCCACAAAAAGGGTTGCAAGGATTCAGGAAATTACAGACCTGTCAGCCTGACCTCAGTGTCTGGCAAAGTCATGGAGCAGAACATCCTAAGTGCACCTACACAGCACCTACAGGATGGACAAGACATCAGATCCAGCCAGCATGGGTTTAGGAAGGACAGGTCCTGTCTGACCAACCTATCTCCTTTTATGATCAGGTGACCCACCTGGCAGATGAGGGGAAGGCTGTGGGTGTAGTCTACCTGGACTTCAGCAAAGCCCTTGACACCACCTCCCATAGCATACTCCTGAAAAAGCTGCAGCCCACGGCTTGGACAGGGGCACTCTCTGCTGGGTGAAGAACTGGCTGCATGGCCCAGGGAGTGGTGATGAACATTGCCGCATCTAGTTGGTCACTAGTGGTGTTCCCCA
>NW_008689517.1:0-1282 GCF_000695815.1 Acanthisitta chloris
CGGCGAGCTGAGAGCCGGCTGGGAATACTCACACTTCGCAGTGAGCTTTGTTCACATCCACGAGTGCCCCGTGAACTACCCCGTGCTTGAAATAAATCCCGATAATTCCCAATTAACTTAAAAAAACAGAACATCTATCATATAGAATAAACTATGTCTTAAGGATCTTCCAACTCGCTGTGTGTTTTGGTTTTAGTTCTGTTTCTTTTCTTAAATATGCGCAAGATCTCTCTACCTTAGGACTGCTCTAGGGGCTGCGCTATCCGCGTTTCCTTGTTCAGGTAAACGGAGTCCCGAGTGCTTTGTCTCTAAGCAGCGCAGCTTTGTGGGAACCTACAAAATGGTAGGTAGTGCCACAGCCCCTGAGGAGGAAACACGGGAAAGCTTCCTGCAGGCTCTAAAATGGCTTTCCAAAGTGTAAAAGCAATGCCGAAACGGCAGACAAAAAATAGGTATGGTACACTGAAAATACTTTCTGAAGCTTGAGTTTATTAATTCAGTTAAAATGTATGTATAGATCTTCCTGAAAGAACTTGTTTTTCTAGAGCACTAATAGATATTTTAGTAGAGGAGGAAACCTGAATTACATCCTAAGCCTGTTCCTGCATTTATGAGAAAACAACAGCATTTCCAAAGACTTGAAACTTCCTTTTACAGGTTCATTGTACAATAAAAACATGTTGCTGCTTTTGTACAGGCAGACCTCAGATTAATGGAATTGTCTGAAAACTTTGTGTATTCTGAAATGAAAGTGCAGGTGAGCTGCCTCTGTGGTTTTGTCTCTGAGCAATGTTTGTGTTGTACCTCTGGTTTTGTATTTTGTCTACAGTGCCCTGCTGCAATCAGGTAGGTGCTGTCCCAGATAAGTCCGAGTTTAAGGACTGTTCTTTGGGTTTACTCCTGATACAGCCCAAATTAGTGTTTTGCTGGATTTATCTTTATTGTTCTTGTGGGTTTGTGTGGCTTCTTATAATCTTCTGATACACTTCTCAAAGACTCAAAATAAGAGCTTTAGCCTAGCAATGTGAAAACCTGGGAAAGCTAAAGTCTCAGAAATGGACTTTGGTCATTGTTGCTGTCAAATGATGGCATTTTTCAGAAAGACGAGTAGGATCGATAGGCTCAGAAATGTCTGCATTACTGTAAAGCTCATATTTTATGTAAATGTTCCAGTTTGTTCAAGATGCAAATAGGTATCTTGTCCTTATCAAATTGCCAAGCAGAACTACGTAAGCCTTGATAATAAGGAACAATAAATTTTATTATAGGCTCTTGCACTTCC
>NW_008689517.1:1353-7474 GCF_000695815.1 Acanthisitta chloris
AGAACATGCTAATCCTCTTTCTTCTTCTGGCCTTTGTTCTATGTAGGTAAACCTCTGTATCTAGTTTTAAAAATCCAAGCCTTTCTCTGCAGTCTTGAAACCTTAGTAGGTTTCAGGGCTACTAACCTGCTGCTGCAACCACTTCCAAATACCAGACAGGTATCTTTGTCATCAGTATATACAAAAAATAGCCATTACCTGTAGTCACTAAGGATTGAATTGTCATAAGGTATTTGCTTGGACTAAAGCCTCTTATAGTGCATTTTGGCTTTTTAGTGTGACACGTTATGAACTGTGAGTTAACACCTATAGAAAGTCATACCATAACAGTGGTGCAAAGGTAGATGTATCAATGGCTATTCTGTATTAACTTTCCCCAGCACACAACTCTAAAGGTAAGGCCTTGCATATTGGTTATAAACAGGATAATTTTATCAACTGTTGGAGATACCTCCTCTTATCAAACAGCTGAATGCTGATTAGGCAGTGTGGTGTAGGCTAGTTGTGGTGTTCACTTATTAAAGCATAATTATACCTCAGACAAATTATAATTTAAATGCTATGAACACATCACTGGCTCTACCATACAGCAGAAAGAAAAAAAGTTTTGGTCACCAAGCCCTACATACATCAAGTATGTAAACTTACATTAGAAAAACTCATGTAATCTGTATTATTCAACATTTGCTCTGTAATTTACATCTGCTCCAGATCTGTTTGGAGAATAAAGTATAAATCACTAAAATACTCATGAGCTGCTGACTCCAGCGGGAGATTTTCTGTTGACTTCAGTGAACTGCAAATCAGATCTGAGGAGATGAATATAGCTCTCTCTGAACTCTAAGAATTAGTGTGATACTGGGATCTGACATAGGTTTTTATGAGGTCATTTTCAGGCCTACAGTAGAAATTGGCTAAGTGGGCTTTGTGAAACTCCCCAGGCACAGAAAAGGGACAAAATCTGCTTTCAGGGAAAGTCACAAAGCTGAATGAGTCACTCCTGAAGTATCAGGAAACGATGCAAGGTGGGGCTGTGACATGCAATGTGGTCAGCAGATCGAAGAGATGAGTAGAGAGAGCATGATCAGTGCCACTGGGGTATTTGGCAACCTATCTCTCACCGAGATTCTTCAGAGGCTGCAAACCTGATGGGTTTTGGGTGTACCCTTCTGAGGATAACCAAAGTCTCGTCCCTAGAAAATAGGTCATGTATTATATCAAACTTCAAAACATAGTCTTACTGGTGTTTTTCCAACACAATGAATGACTTCTAAAAATTCATGGTGACTTTTAACTGGCTAAGACTTACAGAGATATCAACAACCAGAAATACTTATGCTCAAAAGTGACAACAGCTTTTTTTGGTAGTAGGCTTTGCTGTATGTATCATCTTTATTATGAACTCATTCAGGAACTTTTTACTAGGACAGCTTTAGAATGTTTGTTTGACTTTTTTTGGCAGACTGCACCATCTGCATAGAATGAAGCTGTGAAAGGACTGTAGGATGAGGACAATATTGCGAAATTATAGAGAGTATCTTGTCCACAACGTGTTTCTAAAGAATCCATGCCATCACAAATCGACATATGCTGCTGCTGCTCAAAGAACTGTAATAAAACTCTTGCTTCTGCGTATTTCATTTTTCCTGCAGGTTTGAAAACCGCCAAATAACAGGTAAGTCTTGCTACACTGATTTGAATAATGAGAACATTTGGAGTCCTGGAGAGCTTAAATGTTTCAGCCATATGGAGCTGGTCAAGTATACAGCCACAAGAAAATAAATGAGCAGTCATGTGTCTTTCTGCTAGACTGAGTGTCTAACTACTTCCAAATACTGAAAAAAAGCTACTTTACCTGCTTGTTTGGTTTTGGCCTGTTTCGAGATCATGAGGTGGGTTTTTTGTTTTGGGTTTTTTGGTTTTGTTTGTTTTTTTAAATAATAACACAGTTTATAAATATGTTTGTGTATTTTGACAAAATTGCCATGCACACTGGAAATGGAAATTACTTCAGGGGCAGCAACAACCCTCATAAAGCTGTCCTTGGCTTCAGAAGCCCACAGCTTGGTTGTCTGTCAGGCTGGAGACCTCTGACTGAAAGTAAGAGTAGCTACTAAGAGGTAAAGAGCTCTTGGTTCAGAGGTTCATAAAACTAGATAGGGTGTAACCACAGGAGAGAAATGCTCACGCAATTAATACATGTTCTATTTGCGTCTTGGAGGATTATAGAAACCAGCCTGTCTGATATGTTGTGGCATCCTCACCTCTGCCATGGCTTAGTCTTGACTCCAGAGGGTGGGGTCAGTAACAGACTTGTCATCCTCATCTTTACTTACCTGAAAATATATCTTCATGGGTCTAATACTGACAGCATTTCTTAGAACATTGATTGTCAGCATTCAAAGCTGCTTAAAATGAGCAGCATTAGATGCTAAAAACTTAATAACTCTTCATCCAGAATACTGTATAGCAGCAAGGCAAAGCCTTTTAATTTCATACTGTGCCCGATCCCTCAGAATACTCACTGGTTTAATATGGTTTATAAAGGGCTCACAGGAAAACAGTAGATCTCAAGCTGTAGTAAAAGAAGCTCCATTTAGACTAAAATGCTTCTAAGATACTCCCCCTGTCCCCTTAGCCATTCTCTGTGAAGGAAGATACAGATGGAACTTTGTCAAAACACTTGTTAAAAACTGTTTGAGAGAGTCCTAAGTAGTTTTTAACATGTTTTATCTCATGACAACATCTCTATGCTGTAGGCAGAACCAAAGCAGATGGTTATACAGACAGATAGCTGTCCTGTCTGTCAGTGTGGTGTTATCAGAAGGCACATTGAGTACTTCTCTCACAACCTGAAGGTGTTTGCCGTTGAATTTGCTTGTGCTGGACTTGTCTATATGTACAGGTCACTACAAGGCTAGTTAGGGAGCGGATTTGTAGTTTGTCGGGTTACCCACAGTAACAACCTGTGGACACAGCTGTACCCAGCAGTGAGGAGAAGCCATGTATTCCTCCATGAAAACAGGGTCACAGCATGCACAAAGGCAGTTTCCAGGGAGCAGCTAACATGCTGTAAATCCCCACCCACTCTTGCCTCACTCTAATTTGTGTGTGTAGTCATACACCAAGCAAAGGTGAATAAATACACCCATGAGCTGGGCAGAAAAATCTCATCCCACAAACACCATTTAGCATAACACAATGGACAGCAGAGAGTGGGGTTAAGACAGCTGTGATTTTTTTCCCCCTCACGGAAAGAAATTGCTTTTGCATTGTTGACTACTTTCCCAGTTCCTGAGTTTGCTTTCCTTTTTTTTTTTTTTCTTTTTTCCCAGTTAGGAACAGCTGCTACTAAAGTTCATCTCTTTCTCTTTGCACTTTAATTTACAGCCCTTGTACGAGTCATTTTATTGCTTCAACCTCTGAGTGAGAGAACTTTTACAACTTGTGATTACTGAACTTGGAGAAACAAGAAAGCTTTTTGACCTGTTGTGGAGTAATTATAGACCCCATTGCCTCTTGGGAGGGGCATTCAATCTTTAACTGTGGCAACTCTAATTTAACTGTGTGGAGCCTGGATCCTTGGATGTGAGTTAAAAAACCCCAAAATCATGGACTTTTTCCAGCCCACATTTTAACTTGCCGATTTTTAGTAACCAAAGGGCTGTCCTTGGAGTTCTGCCTTCCCACCTGCACTTGCTGCTGCATTCTTAGCAGTATGAGGGCATTGGAGCCAAACTATTTGCATATGAAAACAATTTCCTCTTACTTCAGGAATCGTAGCTACTTGTGCTCAGCAGTACAAAAGCAGAGAATACATAGATGCTGTGTTCGAAAGAGTTTATGATCTGAATTATGCGACCAGTAAACTTTGGAACTGGAAAATGAGATGAGAAAGATTTGATGAAATTTATTGATTTTGCCCAGTTATAGAATCATAAGCCAGCTAGCTAAGAGTTTGAAGGCTCCCACCTATTCTTCAGCCACTCAAACTTGCCTTCAGGAAAAGAATTAGGACATTATTTTGAAAACACTAATATTTTTCTACTTTTGATGTCCCTAGATAATAACATAAGATATATTTCCTGGATAACAGGTTGCTTAGTTTTTTTGTAGTTTAGTGTTTTAATGTGTACATATACACTACATCAGTGAGGCAAAGCGTTTGTGTTATTTGCCAGAAGGAATGCAGTATTTTCAGCTAATGCCATTTTAGAAAAATTATTTCACTTGTAAAATTCCTGAAGTGTTCGTTGTTCAGCTACATTTTCATCCAGAGTATTTTTGAAGTCCAGGGTTTGCTAGTTGTTTCTGAGAGGAAAGAGGAGAAAAATAGAAGCTGCAGAATTGCCATTCAGTGTGAATGTAGGCAGTCTGGTCACTCTGCGCATGCACTATACACTGGCAGTGCTCTGGGCATGGCCAACACACACCTGCTCCTTGCTCCTGCACCTGTGTCTCAGGAAGGTGCTCTTGGCAGCTGGAACAAATGGCTCCAGGACCATGGCTGTACAGATCTCTGTTTATTACAGCTCTTTGCACAATTCAACATGAAGAAATGGCACGGGCACAACTGGGTAACATGGTTAGTAAATACTTGCTAATGCAAAGTGGTGGCTTAAAAAGGTTGAATATGGTGGATGACATCAGAAGGTTCAAAAAACACTTAAAGGAGTACTGTGCAGATCATATCCTTTCCCTTTAACGTAAAATAGGCACTGAGAATTTTGAGTTTCTGATGTTGAGAGATGCATCATTCATCACTTGCCATTTTGGGACATGATGGTGAAGACCTAATACATCTATCTCATCTAATTATTTTGACAAAGCACTTGGAACTCTTCAGATAAGGCTACTTCATTTACAACCAGCATGCAAGTGCCAATCCTTAGAAGTAAATCTTAAAGGCTTTCCCTGTCTGTTTTGAATTAGTTAAGTACATACAGGATATTTCAGTCTATTTATGGCAGGAATGAACAGCAAGTTCAAACTTATGTCCCTGGTACTTTATGTAGATTTGCTGCTGCAGAGTATTTGCCTGAAGTATGGAGGAGCAGCATGTTTGAACATGCACTGTGTTTGCTGGCAGCCTTTACCTTCTTTTACCACTTGCTGTATTAGTCTTGCCAGGACACTTCTTGTTCACTACAAAAATTTCCAAGTAATTTTTTCTTCTAGTTCCTGAATTTCTCAGTACCTGAGAAAATGTTTCTGTATGCCTGTAAGTTCTTTCCACTGTCCTTACTTGCTGTGTCCAGTAGCAAACTGGTAAGCCATGTTCTGTCTGTTACACTTAGTCCTAGTCCAGGCATGATGATGCCATAATAGTGTTTCACACAACTCATCTAAATCCTTACTCTTCCCATGTAAAAAATAGGTTTCTGATGACAGATGTGGGTTCAGGTGGTTTGCCTGTTCTTTAATTTACTGAAACTCATGTGACTTGCTACACCCTTTATTCTGAGAGAATTAACCACATGTTCAAAGTTTGCTTTTTAGCTGAATGCTTCAGTTTCATTTTGGCCTTTAGGAATGGAGCTCTCAGCTCCTGTGTATTTAATTTACAACTGATTTGTCTGAGAGGCCAGGTTCCCCCCAGCAAGGTCAGGAGTCATCTCTACAGGGAAGAGAATTTATTTTTTTCCTATTTCACACTCTGCAGTCAGTACAAAAGTTTGTAATTGAGAAATACATATTTATTATGAACTTTGGTCTGTGTTTAAAAGAACCAATGCTGGTTCTTTGTGACTTTGCTGGAAAAGAAATATCAGGTGTCTTTCCCATAGTATTTCACCTCGCTAAACAAAAAAAAAAGTTCACTGGAAAGGATATCAGAGGCCAAAGGCATCTCAAAAATATTTAAATATATATAAACTAAATCTAATTTATGAAAGTACTATCCTTGTGTTTTACTTCAGTGATGCATGTGAATCTCTCTGTAAACAACACAATCATGGAAAAATTTTAAGTCCTTTTCCCGTTTAAAGGAAGCAAACTGTTCTGCAGCTGCCTTTTGTACCAGCTACTGGCTAGCTATGCCACCGTAGATCTCATATAATCGAGTTCCAGTGCATTTGTGGATTAATTTTTTTTTTCCTCCAGAAATAAGACTTGGTAAGAA
>NW_008689518.1:0-1416 GCF_000695815.1 Acanthisitta chloris
TAGAATAACTTTTCTCATCTGGAGTAACCTGCAGACACTTTTTTGCAAGAATATGGAACAGCCCTGCATGTACTGAAGGTGTAACTCTTTTTTAAGTATGCCCAGGAGACAGTTTCAGCACCTACTTTAAGATGGATTATTCATATTTACAAGAAACTAATAACTAAGGCTAATTAGGAAGGTAAATAAGTAGCTAAATAAACAGATTAAGTAACTCCACCCTCATGGGTAACACCTATTACTTGAAACCCTCATTATGTCCCTCAAAGAGCCTTTTTTTAACTGGGAATATTTGGACCCTTGGACTGTGCCTCACCTGACATGGTGCCAACACCGATGACAAGACACTCCACGAGGGCATCCAGTGTGAATGTAGGGCCCAGAATTGCCATCCCACGTGAAATATTTTCCCTTACTTCATCCTAGAAAGACAAATCTCTGAACATTAACACAAAGACAACGAAGAAATTAAGGACATAGACATGGCTAGGAAATTGAATTGTATTATGGTGATGAGTCCCTGTAGAACACATAGTGAAAATGAACCACTATGAGAGAGCAACTGGGGAAAGCATTCTGTTTTCTGTAAGTTATTATACTTCAGCAGTCTTTATTTGCACAAGATCAGCTAATTTTCATCCATTAATTGATTAATTTCACTCATCACTATGCTAAGCTCCCACAACACTGAGGGGCAGAGACTTTAACTACAGCAAATTCAGAACAGAAGTTCTACGCTTTAAGACATGAAACAGAAGCCACCTGTGTCATGGCCTTTCAAAGTCTCTAACAACCACAAATCTGTACCCTAACTACTATTACTTTACTATTATTTAACTCTCTAGACACAGTTGACAGAAAAGAGGACACAAAAAGCCACTAAAACTTCCCCCTTGGGGGGAAGGGGATTTCCTCCAGAAGTCAAACCTGACGAACTCTAAGAGGGTTTTCTGGTTTTCTGCTGGTGGTGGTTTTGGGAAAAGGGGGGAGAAAGCTGAACTTAAACCTGTTTGTGAAATACTTTCTTTAAAATTAGTAAAACATTCTGTACTTGCAATTAAAATAACACTGAACACACTGCACTAATACTACATAGATAATGTGTAATATAATATACACTGCATTAAAACAGAACAGCATTTTAGATTCATGGAATCACCTGTGGTGGAAAAGACCTCCAAAATCATCAAGTCCAACCCTACCGTGGTTACTATACCACGGCGCTAAGTGCCACATCCAGTCTCAGCTTGAAAACCCCCAGGGATGGTGAATCCACCCCCTCCACGGGCAGCACACTCCAACGTCTGATCACTCTTTCTGTAAAAGATCTCTTCCTTGAGTCTGTGCCCTCTTGTCCTCCTGCTGGTTGCCTGGGAGAAGAGACCAACCCCTACCTGACTCCAACCTCCTGAGTCC
>NW_008689519.1:0-2733 GCF_000695815.1 Acanthisitta chloris
ACAGACCAGGGAGGCAGCTGGTTGAAATTTAACCACAATATTCTCGCTCCCCATTGTTTCCAGGGAGGCCCGATATTTCCACAACAGGATTATGGCATCTGATTAACTCGCTGAGACAACAATGAGGGGCTGGGATGGGCTTCCCCTTCTAGCTGCCAAAAGGGGAAAGTAAATACAACACCCTGATTTCAGGAGCGAGAGTTTGCAGGGCCCCCCTGGTTCTCCCCTAGCTGTGTGCTGGGAAGGGGTCCAGAAGAGCTCTGCTTGCACCCCCTCTGGCTCCCTAGGAACTTCCCAGGTGAGGCAGTGACTTGGGATGCCCTTGCACACAACTCTCTCAGAGATGTCCCATCGCCAGCTCTTCAGTGGGCATGGGGCACAGGTCACTCCTATGGATACGCAGAGGCCAGGTTGCAATAGCCCAGCCAGTCATACAGCACTGGCTGCAGGACTTTGGTGATCTCCGCAGGACCAAGCAACCTGGGCAAGAGAGATGCAGGCTGGGGAGCAAGTGGCACACACGGGCTTGGGATGCTGCTACCAGTGACCCCAGTAGACCATTTCCTTTGCAGGAGCTTCAGGCAAAGTGCGGCTGGCCATGGGTGTCTCCATCAGGTTTTCATACTGGTTTTCATACTGGGTACCCAAACCAGTGCCCAGAGCCTCTGCAAAGTCCTGCCACTGTGCAGGATGGTGAAGCTGTCCCACTGTTCCTGCACATGATGGAGCAAAGAGTGTCTGGCCAGCAGCCCCAGGCCACCCCACTTCTACATCTCTTCAGCTGATCTTTACAGTGTAGCATCCTAAGGGCATCAGCAGAGAGAGCAGAGGGGTTGTGCCACAGCACCATTCCCCATCCCTGCCCTTGGCTTCTCAGTGCTGCAGAAGGGACAGAGCTCTGTACATCACTGGCACAGGAAAAATCAGACCCTGTGAACCCTGGGCTAGGTCCACAGGGTCTGCCAGGGTTGTTTGTACTCCCAGTCAAAGAAACGAGCCCAGATTCATGCTTTGCTCATCACAAGGGATCATCTGGGACAGCTCTGCATTCAGGGGCTGCAGCACTTTCCCAGGGGGATGTTCTCTATGGCTGTCAATGACCCAGACCTCCAAACAACCTCTGCAGCCTGACAGCATGCAGCATGTATGTCACACACTTCTGTCCCTCTCCCAGCAGCTCCAGGCTCACAGCAAGCAGCCTAGCCCTACCCTCGCTGGTACAGCATTCATGTTCCATGGAGTCTCAGGGCTGAAGACAAGGAGCTGTTTGCTGGTGGCAGCAACTCCTACCAATGCAGGGGCCCCGGCATCCTGCATGGGTTCTGGCCACACCAAGCAGTGGCAGTGTCCAGTCACTGGGTGCAGAGTCCTTCACCTCTCTGTGCAACATTCCCAGTGTCAGCCCATGTCCCTGCCAGCCAGAACCCACCGGCACATGGGGCCAAATGGGACAGGAGTTCTAGGCACAACAGGGCAGACAGAGCTGGGTATGTGGGGAGGCAGCTGGAGGCTGTGACAGGGTCCAGATAACCAGTGGGTGAGGGGGGAATTTTGTTTGGGGAGGGGGATTCCTGCTCCAGGAAGTGGTGGGAAGGGATGCTTGCTGCTGCAGCACTAAGTCACAGGGAGGAATTACCTTCCAGTGGAGGTGGGAGAGATGCAGCGTCCATCCCTGTATCGCACGGTATCTCTCACAGCACTCAGCCACTCTCGGGCACTCCAGGGACACCCAGCCATCACACACTGCTCCTGCCTGCATCCCGACCGTGCCCCAGTCCCTCCTTCCTCTGCACCTCGGCTTTCTCCACCGCTGCATATCGCTGTCCCTGCCCCGAGGAGGAGTGCAGCATCCCGCAGACCTCTTGCTGGGCTCCCTGGGCTGCCCGGAGCCAGGAGCTGCGTGGGGCGAGCGTGCGGCGGAGCCGGGCCAGGCAATCTAGGTGGTGCTATTTCTCTATTTTTGCACTGGTCGGGTTTGGGATTTTCCTCTCCCTATTCGCTGCCTTGGTCGTCTTCTCTCTCTCTCTTTTTTTTTTCTTTTCCTTTTCTAAAAATACTTGACAGCGATTGAAAGGTCCCTTTAATCGAGGCCACAGAGCCCTTATTAAGGGCACGGGTCGGGGTGCTGGGCCGTGCCCGGCATAACGGCTTCATTAAACCCTGCGAAAACTAATATTTATGGAATCAAATTTATGGAGGCCGAGGCCGAACTTGTGGCCTTTAATGTGTGTCGGGAGCTCAAATCCAGCCGGCTCCAGGGAGGAGGGGGTGGGGACAGGGAAGGAGACCCCAGCGGGACAGGATGGGACAACGAGTAGTGACACTCCTCAGAACTGGTGACAACCTGGGCCAGGGAGGCACCAGTGGCCCCATGCTGGAGTCTTGGGAGACAGGGTCCCTGCGGTGGCCTGGGGAGCATTGGCAGAGCATTTTTACCCACTGATGTCTTCAATCTCCTGTTTTTATTTACCCACCATCCTTGTTTCTGCATCCCCACCTTCCCTTGGGAGCAGGGTGAATGGAACAGGATCTATCTCTGCAGCAGCTCTTTACCCTCACCTGATGCCCACCAGGATGCTTGTCCATCCCTTGAGCACAGGGCTGTAGGGCTCCCCACAGATACCTACCCTGTAGCAGGACAAGGCTCATGAGCAACATCTCTGCAGCATTCCTGGGACTGGCTCCCGAGTTGAGCACTCCAGGGAGCATCAGAGACACAGTTGGGGTGCAGCT
>NW_008689519.1:2785-7519 GCF_000695815.1 Acanthisitta chloris
ACTGGCACAGCCGGGTTGGGAATGTATCCCCACTGCCCCTGCCCATAATGTCTCCTCAGACCCAAAGGGGACAGAAAAGTCAGATGCCCTAGTTGGAGCAATAAACCCTCCTCCTGAAAGTGCTGGCATGCATGCAGGACCAGCACAAATCCTAGCCCCAGCAGGGGGCTGAGGTACCTGGCCTGCAACAGAGCAGCTCCTGGACCAGGAGATGGATGCCACATGGATGGAGCAGGGGTTGCACCAGGTGACAAGCTGGTGACAGTAGACACATGAAACGGAGAGCTGTTAACTTCTTTCTGCCCCAGTCCTAGCCCTTCAGCTAGTATCAGGACCCTCGCAGCAAGCAGACCCAAAGCTGCCAAGGTAAGATGCTTGCGGATGAGAGAATGCAGGATATGTGACTGTGGCTCAGCACAAACTCCTCATCCCACACCTTCCCATTCTCACCACCCACTCTGCCCTGCACGCTGGTCCCTCAGAGAGGAAATATAAAAAGCAACCGGTTGCACTCACTCTGGGACTGGTCGGCTGTGGCCCAGCAAAGGCCCTTTCATTCCCCTTCCACAGACATAGGGGCTGCTCCGGATGTTTTCGTTTCCCCCTTACCGCCCAAGAGAACAGGCAGCACGACTGCGGCCGGCCCAGCCCCAAGGAGCAGGGCAGCCGGGGCCACGGGTCCCTGCCCCAGGAGAGCAGCACTGTGGACTGCAGCCTGCCTGCAGCAGTGCTGCCTGGGCCTCTGCCTGCTGTTCTAGGACCTGGCCCCAAAGGAAGCATGTGGACACAAGGGCTCGGAGAGCAGGAGTTAATGGATGGATGGATGGATGGACGGATGGGGTGTGGAGGGGTGGAGGTGGTACTTTGTGTCCAGGGAACATTTGTGACTGCTCCCGGGCCTGGGAGTTTTCAGTGTGCTAGTGACTCAGTTGTCCTCTGCTCCTTGGAGGCCAAAGCATGGGCTAACCCCATAGCACCTGCCCAATAACCCTGGTAGAGGTGTCTGCAAATGTAGGGTGCTCCTGCTGCAAGGGCTTCATCCGGCTCCAGGTGTGGGACAAAGAGAATATGGGCTCTAGCTTCCTCAGCATGCTGTGCCCCCAGGATCTGTGCCCCCAGGGTACACACCAATCCATGTACTGCTTGCTGCTCAGGGTGAGGCACAGCATGAGCTGGGAGCTGCCATCCTGCACAACAGCAATGAGCTGCTGTCACCTCCTCTCTGTCCAGAGTCGCTGTAAGCCTGCAAGGACAGCAGGACCAGCCTGAGGGGGACCCAGTAACACCAGAGGTTTCACACCTTCCTGGACACTACAGGGCCAGTGGGACAGAGAAGGAGAGGGAATCTCATCCAGACACAGCCCTTTAATGAAAACCCACACAAGAGCAGCCAAAACCCATGGCTCTGCCAGAGGCCTGGCTGTCTCACACCCACTGGCAGCATCTCTTCCACTTCCCCCAGGTCCAGCACTGGCTCTGCCGTGAGAGGAAGCCTAGTCAAACTCTGCACAAGGAAAGAGTTAGAAAAGCTGTTTCCTGAGACACTGTTGAAGAAAGGAGCTTCATCTCCCCAGCTGGAGACACCTTGGGCAGGGTCCACCAGGAGATGCAGAAGAATAGGCAGAGGATGAATGGGTGTTCTGTTTTCCCTCTCTTGGATGCTGGGGGGAGCAGAGACCTCAGGGCAGGTTGCAGAAACCTTTCAGCTGAAGAGACCCTTTGCCTTCTTTGGCTTGACCTTGGCCACAGGCAGCCGGGGCTTCTGAGCTGGGGAGGAGGCTGGCTGGAAGCAAAGAGGCAGTGTCAGTTCCCCCTTGGGGGGTCATGCAGGATGGGTGCATGGGGTAGGATGGGGTAGGAACCAAGCTGAGGACTCCAGCCCATCCTAGAGGGGCATGGGGTTGGGATATGAGGAGGAAAAAAGAGGTGCAGGTGATATCCTGCCATTGATAAGGAGAGGCTATTTCTAGAGCTGCACTCACCGTAGTTCTCTCGCTGGAAGATGTTTCATCCTCCTGGGATGGGGGCAGTGGGTCGGGGTGCCCTGTGGTTTCTGCAGTGGGTGCTGGGTCCTTGTCATCCTCTAGTACCAGCAGAAAGAGATGCAATTTGGGATTGAGATGAGGGAGCATGGGGCATTGCCCAAACCCACTCCAGGAATTGTGATGGTGAGGGACCTTAGCCCATGGGAGGAAAGCAAAGGGGGACACTGTTACATGGGGTAAGCTGCAACTGGAGCCACACTCCCCTTCCCCTGGGATATGGGGTTCAGCCATGGGGGAGGCATCTGCTTCACGTGCTCCCCATTTCACAGCCAAGGAGCTCCTTACCTAAGCACAGCCGTTTCCGAGCCTGCTTGGACTCCTGCTGCGTCACTGCTGTGTAGAGCTGCTGCAGAGCAGAGGTAAATGCCTGTCCTTCTCCCACACTGCAGATCTTGGGCAGGCTCTGCGGGAGAGAGCAGAAGCACCATCACCTGCCCGGTCACCCTCCTGTGGTGCTGCCGTGGGACAGAGAAAGGGTCGTGCCTCCCTCTGCCTGTTGCGCTCCATCTGCTTCACCCCGAGGGCTGTGGCAAGGATTGCAGGGACAGCCAGCTCTGGCACTGGGTGGGATGTGGCTGCTCCCCAGCTGTGCATACACACACCTGCTCTGGCCAGTGGGCTGCCTTCCCATTCAGAGGCAGACTGCAGAGGCTTGCAAGTCATTCATGAAATGCTGGAGATAAGATCACACTGGAAGGGCTGTGGCTTTCCCAGCTAGAGCAGCTCAGGCCACAGCTTGCCATCATAGACAGCAAGCCTTGGGCAGGGGCAGGACCTTGGCACAAGGTGGGAACAGGGAGCCCCAGCCTGCCACCACAGCATCCAGTGATGTCTATGAGTGTAGCACAAGGCATCTCTGGTGGTCCTATGGCAAGTGAGGGCAAGGTGACAGTGAGACAAGGGACGCCGAGGTTTGCTCCCAACCTGCCAGAACAGCTCCTGCTTCCCTGTACACATTTTTATTCCCTCCAGACTTAACACAGGGAAGCTCCCCCCACCCCTGCCTGCATTCCCTGCCAGCAGGATGCCACCTTTGCCCTCTGGGCCATGCTGATGCACATGACCTTGGCTGGCAGGCTGGGGAAGCACCACACTCCACTGGGAACATAACACAGATCACAGCCAGCAAACAAATATATGCAGGGACAAGGAAACATGTACCCTGGAGAGGAGGCTGTGGGGGGCATGTGGGGCACTGCGTGGGTGCATGCTTGCAGGTGAGTGTGAGCATGCTGACGTGCATGGGGACTGTTTGTGCAGCAGTGTGGAGATGAGTGCGGCTGTGGGTGCATACATGGCTGGTTGTGTGTGTGTGTGTGTGTGTGTCTCTGTCTCTGTGTGTGTGTGTGGGTCTACGCACTAATCTCTGCCCTGCTCCACACCCAGACAGCAGGAGAACAAAGTGTAACAGATAAGGCAGGATCCTCTCTGGGCCAGAGGAGTGGGGAGGGGATGGGGACACTCAGACCCACTCAAGGCCAGAGTCCAAAGCCTGACCCCAGCGTCCCAGTGACAGAATGGGTAGGCCACGCTCTCCTCGCTGCTCCCCACTGGATGGGGTGGGAGGGTAGGGCTGATGCCAGAGTGGGTTGGCTGGTGCCCAGAAAGATGCCATTCATGCAGATCTCATTCCTCCTGCTGGAGCTGCGGGCACGCAAGTCACCTTAGTTGTAGGACGATCATGGCACTGGTGTCTGTTTTTTGACCAGGTCACCTCTTGTGTCCCTGCTCATTGGCACAGGAGGAAGCGATGCTCTGGTCCCAGCACCCTGCCAGCATCCCTAGGATTGCTTGCCACTGGGTAAGCACACCTCTCAATGCTTCAGTGCCCAGCCTCCAAGCCATGAGCTGTGTTGGCTCATCACAAGGTCCCAGAGAAGAGGAAGGATGTTGAGCGCTTCTGATACCCCAGGGATGCTCTTGCCAGGGGTGTAACCAAGGTTGCAAAAGCAGCGTGCGAGGCTGGGAAGGAGACTGCACTTCAAAGGCAGTAGAGGGGCTGGAAACGGGTGGCTGACGCAGCCTAGATCAAAGGCACAAGCTGGAGTCATAATTCAGAGAAAAGCAAACAGCAGCTCCCAGGAAAGCCAGGAATGGCAGTAGAGTGAGCAAAGTGTACTAGATAGCACTGCGTGGGTCAATGCCCCAGGAGGGCAGGAGAGTCCCCTGCAGAGCCACTCAGCCAAGGGTGCCACTACTCTGGTGCCCACCCCCACTCCGTCCCACCAAGGTGTCCCTGGGGAATGCCAGGGCAACAGGGCGGGCTGTGCATCCTAGTGTAGGGTGCTGCCCACTCCCTTCTTCTCCAACCCATCCAGAATGGCACCTGAGATGTGCCACAAGCCCCAGGACTGCTCAGGCTGTCCTTCTTCCCAGCATTCAAGCAAGGATCTGGGCAGGGCAGCTGCTTTCTCAGTG
This sequence comes from Acanthisitta chloris, assembly GCF_000695815.1. Lineage (NCBI taxonomy): Eukaryota > Metazoa > Chordata > Aves > Passeriformes > Acanthisittidae > Acanthisitta > Acanthisitta chloris. The sequence continues at coordinate 7,249 of NW_008689519.1, forward strand.
CTCAGCCCCAGCTACCCAGAGCCAGCACAGTGTCCCCATGGCGTCCCTGGGGATGGGGCAAACCATCAATGCAGTCACTCAGTGTCCCCAAGACCAACACACATGCACCTGCTGGGGTGGCACCCTAGGAAGGCACTGGGAGAAGAGTGTCGAGCACCCCCAGGAGGGATGAGCATCTGGGGTGGTACTGGGGTCTGCAGGTGCAGGGCACCTGCTGCCCACGCCTGCAGGAAAGGCTCAACTCCAGCAAGCCCAGGGTGGAATTTGGGAG
>NW_008689520.1:0-11246 GCF_000695815.1 Acanthisitta chloris
AGGTCGTGGCGGCGCCCCGTGTCTGTGGGCAAGGGAGAGCTGCGGTGTGGAGTAAGGCGTTTAAATAGGAGCTGAGCTTCTTTCAGCCCTTCTGAGTTAAGGGTGGTTTGTCTGTTAAAGGCCATTTCCTTCCTGGGTAGGCTGGAGGGTGGTACTGCGGATCGCCACATACGTGTCTACTTGCTGAGCTAAAATGGTTTGATTCCGAAGGATACATCATAGTAGGAAGGTCATGCGTTGTCGTTAGCTTTGCAGCAAATCCTAATTGGGAGGAAGGGAAGAAAAGGCTGTATCTGCCGTTGTAATCTAATTGGGGTCGTTATCTGTGAGGAGGAGAGCTTCAAAATAACTCACTGTTCGTTTAATTCTTTCCCATACAGCTAAACATCCAGAAATAAAAGCACTGATGAAGCCAGACTACAACCTGATCTGGGTGGTTGTGCTGATGGTTCTGGCACAACTGACTGCATTCTACCTAGTTAAAGACTTAGACTGGAAATGGGTAGTCTTCTGGGCATATGTTTTTGGGAGCTGTATTAGCCACTCCATGACTCTGGCTATCCATGAGATCTCTCACAACAGTGCCTTCGGCAATAGCAAAGCCATGTGGAATCGGTGGTTTGGAATATTTGCCAACCTGCCTCTTGGTATCCCATACTCCATATCCTTCAAGAGATACCACATGGATCATCATCGTTACTTAGGAGGTGATGGAATTGATGTGGACATTCCTACCAACTTTGAAGGCTGGTTTTTCTGCACTCGCTTCAGGAAGTTCATATGGATTGTTCTGCAGCCTTTTTTCTATGCGATTAGACCTCTCTGTATCAATCCCAAACCTATTAGTCGACTTGAAATAATCAATTTGTTGGCTCAGTTTTCCTTTGATGTCGTGATATATTATCTATGGGGAGCCAGATCCACTTTTTACATGCTTGCTGGTTCAGTACTTGGACTTGGGTTACACCCGATTTCAGGACACTTCATAGCTGAACATTACATGTTTTTAAAAGGACATGAGACCTATTCCTACTATGGGCCACTTAATTTGCTCACTTTTAATGTTGGCTATCACAATGAACATCATGACTTCCCTAATATTCCTGGCAAGAGCCTTCCACTGGTAAGTTTGCTTCCAAGGTTATTACCTTTTCTTAAATTAAGGCTTACTTTAACTTGAAAATAAGGTAGAGCACTGACAGTTAGGATGTAACTTAGTATTATCCTGAATAAGCTTCTAATGTGCTTGTCTGCTCAAGCCTCTTCCATAAAAGGAGAGGGGAGGAAGCACGTCTTATGCTTTGCAGTAACTTTAGCTTTCTGTAAAAACAACAAATTCTGAGTTCTTCAGTTTGTAAGTATGTAGCAAACTAGTTAAGAAGTTGCAAGTAACTTTGGAGTTTTGTCAGCTCTGCCTTTGAAATCTTAGGTATGGTATTGTAATGTGTGCTTACCCTTCAATTTCTCCTGTCAGTGACACACTCTGGTGGGGAGAAGAGAGGGTTTGAGGTACTGTTAATGTTTGTTGTACTGTTGGCAAATGTTCAATAACTAAGGTCTGGAGCACCTCAGTTTCCTCTAGCGAGAGCCTTTGAACCCTAAGCAAGTATCAGCTGTACACTGACAGAATTAAGGCTTCTAAGCTAGGACTTAGACTTGTCACCTCTGCATGCGTAGCAGAGGGAAAGCTTCAATTCAGTGTTTGCTTCTTACAGGCAGGAGTTTCATTCTTATTGTATGTGTTTCCCAATTGGAGCACAGGAACACAGGCTTTTGGAGTTACACCTAATACTCATCTTCAGAGAGGTGTGTTCTTCATCAGACACTAGATTTGCAATTTGACAGCAGCTGTGGTGTTGGTCTTGGAGCTTTGTTATTGCACTTGGCATTAACATGTAAGCTTGTCCCTTTGTCTGAGTCTAAACTTGACAGTTATTTCTCTTGTCAATGGTGGAACTGTAGGTGAAACAACTACACCAGCACTTTTTTAGCGAGGCAGGTAAATCATAGAGTCATAGAATCAACCTGGTTGGAAGAGACCTCAAAGATCATGGAGTCCAACCCTACTAGGTCACTAGGCCATGGCACTAAGTGCCACATCCAGTCTCAGCTTGAAAACCTCCAGGGATGGTGAATCCACCACCTTCCTGGGCAGCACATTTCCATGCCTGACTACTCTCTCTGTAAAAAATCTCTTCCTAATATGTAACCTAAACCTCCCCTGGCAGAGCTTGAGTCTGTGCCCTCTTGTCCTCCTGCTGGGTGCCTGGGAGAAGAGACCAACCCCCACCTGACTACAACCTCCTGTCAGGGAGTTGTAGAGGGTCATAGGGTCTCCCCTAAGCCTCCTCTTCTCCAGGCTAAACAATCCCAAGTCCCTTAGTCTCTTCTCATGGCACTTGTGCTCGAGTCCCTTCACCAGCCTCGTTGCTCTTCTCTGGACCTGCTCCAGCACTTCAATATCCTTCCTGAACTGAGGGGCCCAGAACTGTACACAGTACTCAAGGTGTGGCCTCACCAGCACCGAGTACAGGGGCAGAATCACCTCCCTGATCCTGCTGACCACACTGTTCCTGATCCAGGCCAGGATGCCATTGGCCTTCTTGGCCACCTGAGCACACTGCTGGCTCATGTTCAGCTTTCTATCTCTCCACACTCCCAGGTCCCTTTCTGCCTGGCTGCTCTCCAGCCACTCTGTCCCCAGCCTGGAGCGCTGCATGGGATTGTTATGCCGTATCAGCTTTGTTGAGACTCTGTATGTTTCTTTTTTTAAAGACATATGATTGCTTTTATTTATAGATTTCATCCGTCAAATACAGAAAAACTTGCTTGAACTCACCTTTGATACCTAGACCTGTGTTGGTGAACCAGTATTTCACTTCTTGCACAGATACTTCAGCTATAAATAGGGAATGAATTTTCTACAGTATTTAATTCCAGAGTAAATACCCACTTCTGATGCAGGACTCGTAGCCACAGCTCTGATAAGAGCACAAAGCCTTCTTTTAGAACAGCGTAGTTAATTTGATTGGACCAGAATCTGCTATGCTGTGTGCTAAAGATCCCTGAAGTACTGAACACTTGATTCCAGCTGGGGTACTGGTGAGCTGAGGATTATTAATGTTGAATAAAAGTGTACTGGCTAGGTGCCCTATTTTACAGGTGTGATGTAGGATCAAAATTACTTTCAGCTACAAATCAGCCATGCAAATACCTTGAGTTGGTTGTTTGTTGCTCATACAGATTAATATTATTCTTCTGACTAAAGCTATGGAATTTAGTGAAAAATCTTTTTTTTGTTCTGTTCGGGTGTTTAAGGCTTTAGGTGGTTGGCCTTAAATATCAGTAAGGACACCTAACTGAAACTGCTGCCCTCCTAGTTTAAATTAATGGTCTAGTCAGCATGTGTAGCTGAGAGGAGTGTCCTTACAAGCAGTTTATATTCATTCTTTAAAGTCTGTCTTTAGAAACAAGGTGTTCTTTGGAGCTAGAATATTTTATTTTTTTTCTTCTGAGTGCTGAGGTTTGAAACTATGTGTAAAAATAGCTGCGTTAAACATCTCTTCCTAGAAGCTGTAATATCCTTTTTACTGGTACTTATATACGTATGAATCAGCACTGAACTGAGTCATCAGCTTTCAAGAGCAACCAAACCACTTGCTTTTGTGAGCTGCATCATTCTGTAGGGAGAACAGTGAATGGACTTTGAGCATTAGTGGAGTTTGCTCTGGCAGCTTCAGAAGTTTCACAGGAAGTTTACGTAACGACGAAGGAGTTGCATTTTCTTTCAAGAAGCATTGATACTGTGGCACCAGTTGCCTTTCCTCTGGAATCTAACCTCTGAAATGAAACTCCCAAGTGCTCTGCATTAGGTTACACAGTGAGGATGGTGAAGTTATTGTGATTGGTGCTAATATGACTAGTAAATTAAACCTCCTATCTCTTCTTCAGGTGAAGAAAATAGCAGCTGAATACTATGACAACCTGCCACAGTATAACTCTTGGATAAAAGTACTGTATGATTTCGTGATGGACGACACAATCAGCCCATATTCACGCATGAAAAGGCAGTTAAAGGGTGAAGTGAAGCAAGATTAAATTTCTGGCAACCAAAAAACTGAGATGTCTGCTTGCTTTCAAGTGGCTGGTATAAAGGTCTCCTGCTAAAGCTGTGCACCCATGTCCCAAGTCAAGATGTACAGCAACACAGCAATGCATCTTTAAAGGTTTTGTAGCAGACTCCCATCAGCTATAACATTCCTCACTGTCCTCATATTTGTTGGTTTAATGTGTCTGTTTGCCTAAGGATCAGTGTTACATGCATAATGCAAAATCACTATTGTTACAGAATTTACTTTGGCAGGTGTTAAATCTATGGAAAATATGTCTGACTCATATTTTAAAAGTTCTCAGTGTAGTATCCTAACCTCAACATGCTATTTAGATGATTTTAGTGTTAAAATGCTGTACTTACCTGTTAATTCTAAACTAACATGATTTTTTAACTTAAACTTTCTGTTGAACCTGTTTCCAAACTTAGAGGTGGAAGAACTAAATTTGCACAGAAATGTTAAGTCTGCTTTTGTTTAAATATGTAATGTGTATCATGTGAAGCATTGCTTTGAAGTTCTACCTTTTCTACTTAAAATACCTTAGAGGAGCAATCTATCAGAATGAAACTGATGTCTTTGAGATGGCTTCTGTGATTTCTTTGTTTAAAAAAAAGTGGGGAATTCATGGGTATTGCCAGCTCTGTGGGTCCCACATACTGCCTGAGCCACTTGTGTTGGCATATAGCAGATGGCATTTAGAATTGCACTATGTAAGCCCCTAGGTAACTTAATATGACTGATCTGGGTTTTCATGTTGGAAAAATCTTGTTACAGTTTGGGGTTTTTATGGTCTTCAAAGAAAAAATATTACCATGTTACTATGGTTTTAAAAAATATAAATATTTGCACTCATTTGGAAATTTGCCTTGTATGGAAAACTGAATGGATTGGAACAGATACTATTCTGGCAAACAAGGCTAGCTACAACCAGTTCTACCTATTAAGCATAGTCAGTCATTTGTGTACACAGAAAGGTCGATCTCGTTAAATGGTCTTGGTTTGTTTTTTGTCTCTAAACTTACAGTACCCTCCATAAATATTTGTCTTTCTTACATATTAAAATGTGGTGAGAGGTGGTGATACCAAATTTCCTGCTTAAGGAGTTTTTAATTGGGAACAGAGAATGGATAGACTTGCTGAAGACTAAAGAAACTTTCAATATCTCAGCACAGTATTTTTGCCTTCTACAATCCCAATGCATTGATGATGACTTTAAGAGTCAAAGATGGCTACAAATCGCCCTTAAATCTCAAATGGTGATCCTGTGGTATGTTCTTCACTTATTTGAACAGTGGAAGTTTTAGCTGCTATCTACGCTGGTCTGCTGTAAGTATCTTAATTTTACATGCCTTCAACTCCTGCATTTTTGGGGTGGGTTTTTTGGGAGTTTTTTGAAGAAGCTGAGTCCATGGAAAGAATGTGTTGGTACACCTTAACCTCTGTTTGATTGCCACCTGGTTTTAGTATGTTTTGTATGTATGGGCCCTTATCTGTTGTTAATAGAAATGGTATGAAAGTATACCAACCACTCACAAAGTGACTTCTTTATGCCAGTAACACATGAGCTAGCTAGCATATTTCTCAGGGGAGAATGTAATGTCAAAATATACTTTGTCCAGTATTTTTACATATAATTAAAAGCAAAGATTAAAGTAATATTGGGTGAATTTTTGCTTGGTCCCCTTATGCTGAAGGATTTAAACTTTAGAGAAATGTGGTCTTTTTAAAGCAGGTTTGAGACCTGTTCTGTTGAGTGGTGATAGAGATGAACTGTAAAGAATCACTGCCTTTCCTTTCTACTCAGAGGAAAACTGACTTGGGTTGAAATACTTGCATAGGCTTAACAAGTTGCAAACCAGTTTCTTTTTAAGCCACTTAATTTCACCCTTGTCTTAAATTGTTGATGATTTACCACAGCTGGATGAAGGATGGAAAGCATCTCCAATGTTTTATGGCTAAGAGCTAAAGTGAGAAATTCAGTTATCCTACATGAATACTTAAGAGAACCAGAGTTTGGAGTCACAATTCTATGACTTCATGAAATCACTAATGCCCCTTACTGTCTTCTGAATAGGTAGTACAAATATGAATTCCTGCTTTTAAACAGGACTGAAGTTGCCATGTCCCTTGTTTAAAATTGCAAATATTACTTTAAGGTGTTCTGACTATGATCTTCCCTTCGAAGTTCAATTATAAATTCACTATTTTCATTTCAAGAGCTGCAGAATAGTGGGGAGTTCTGAGGGAGACATCTAGGTTTACCATAATCTAATCTGCTACTGGCTGCCTATTGGAGAACTCTTACTGGATTAGGTTTATCTGAGCCATGAGACTTAAGTTTAGATCTAAACAATGGTCTGATTCTTGCAAAAGCTCTGGTAACTACCATTCTTAGCCATATTATCCCTGTGTAATGCACAAGAGGCCTTGGCATCTAGCTTGAACAGGAAGGGCTTTGCCAAAATTAACCAATATTGCAGCATCCTAGAAACCAGAGTTAAAAGCATTTCTGAACCACTGGTGAAAGGATATAAGATCAGCTGGACTATTTGATTTGTGTTTGATACAGTCTAAATGAGCAACTGTTTTTCTCCAGTCATATTTAAATATGATGTTTAGTCCAAAGGCATGGAACAGAAATAAGAAGCAGTAATATTTTAATAAAAGATATATAAACCATTTACTTCCTTTTTTGAGAAAATAAATAGTTTTAATTAATACAATTAAAATATATCTGGCAGAAACAGGTTAGTATAATTTTTGAAACATTTTATGAAAGTTGGTGGGAGCTTTGACTAACTGGTGAAGAACAAATGAAATTTAAAGAGCATTAAGAACCCTGACAGTTTAACTCAATTACTTTTTTCTTTTTTTTTTTAAAATCTGTTCGGATGGAATGAGTTGATGTTGGTGTTTCCACATGCTTGTTAGGGTTTTTTCCTTTCTGTGTAACTAAAACATCTCAGCTTGGTAGTTTGGCAAACTTTATGTGAATCAGACAGGAGCTCAACTGTCATCCAAGTATTTCAGCTGCAGTTAAATTGTGCAGAGCTCCCAATCCACTCCAGGGCTTTCAGAGTAACTTGCAGTTTTCAAAATAAACTTTCTTGTATGGCTTTTAACATTCCCTGCCCCAAATTACTTGAAACTGCTTAAGTGGAATCAGTAATGCATCCTGGAATCTGATCGTACTAGGCATTAGTTTTCCCACAGGACAGGCACAAGTATGTTCCTTTTACAGAACAGCTCTTGCCTCTGGCATTCTTGTTTTGGTGTTGAACTTGTCTGTTCCCCAACAGCAGCAAATTACCATGTGTTAAATGGCTGCATCTGTCTGGTTACAGAGCTCTATGCTTTCAGGTCCAGGGCAAGACTTCCTACCTGGAACCTGAAGTCAGTTGAAAAGTAGTTTAGACACTTGGTTGTGTGTCTCAGAATTCCTCTGGTGAAGTCTTTAAATATAGCTGGCAAGTACATAACACCTACTTAGAAGTCTACATATGTCAAGAAATGGATCTATTCTAGCTAAGTGGACACTTTTAGATGATGAGGTTAGTGGCTCACCTCTGCCTCCTTGACATCAGGCAAAATGGCATTCCACAGTGGAACTTAGAGCTGCTTATTTAATGGTGAGGTTCAACAACCAATACCCTCAGTGCTACAGACTGCAGGCTACCATACTAATCCTGCTGTAGAAAAGGAGAAAAGTCATTTTCAAGCAGCAATCTTGTAGCAGCAAGTAGTTTGACACAGCTTTTGGAAAGTGTACTGCTCTGTAATTTGAAAGTCTTGGAAGATTTATAGCACAGCAAGTTCTGCTGCTTGAGCTTGCACGTTGCAAGCACAGGAGCCACTTCTGGTCTGGCAACATTGCTTCTGCAAGGTCCTAGGAAAACAATTTGATAAATAGGTGTCCAAATCATGTGGGTCTGCCTTTAGCACAACAACCTGCAGCTCTGTATGCAATTACCTCTTCTTGAGCAAATCCTCTATTTCACAATCCAGCCTGCAGTGGTATAAAAGACTTCAGTCAGCACAAAGATGTGGAACAAGATTGCTACTGAGCTCAGAATGAAGACAGCATTTCTTTTCCAGTGGACAGTTCCCTGCACTGCCTCTGCCCCCGTCTATGCTTAAGTTAGCATCTACTATGCTCTGAGACAGGGTCATTATTGTGATTCAGGTATGTTGCTAGCCTCAGGAAAAGAGAGAAGACAATGGCATGATGGACAATTCCTTCATCTTGTCGCAACAGAAACAAGATGACTTTGACACAGATCCTCTTGGTAGGAGGGGCTGTAGCTGCATGTGCAGAATGTAATATTTGTATTGCACTGGAGGGCTTATTCCTTCAAGCAATTCCCATTTCTCTGTACAAAGGATCTCTGCTGTACAAAGGATCATTGCTTTTTTAGTGATAAGTACTTTAGCCTAAGCAGAATTTCCTGCAAGAAAAAGCAGCAGTGTGGGTACAACACTTTTTCTTGTGAATAGTCAAGAGTTCAGTTCCTGCCCTTGCCTGCTTTTGACCCACATGTAGCCCAGACAAGGTAAGGAACCAAGATATGGACACTTGAGTGATTTGGCTTTTTCTGCTCAGCTGAACTTCGTATTTTCTTCTAAATTCAAGCCCTCCTGCACCCCACTTCCTCTTCCACTATTGCATGTTAAGAAGAATGATTGTGAGACACCTTGAATATTAAATATGTTTTGTGCTGGAACTCTTGACAAGACTATATTATTACTATTACTACTTGAATAGTATTTACTCCTTAGTCTTGCCTTGCAAGTCTTACCTTGCTTTCTCAGTCCATATATACACAGGAATAATACCATCCACAAGAGGAACAGAGGAGAAAATTCATATGTGAATATGGCAGGGCTTGAGGACTTTACTCCTTCTTAAGCTCATCAACTGCAGCTATAAGTATGTTAGCAGGAATCTTATCTATATATCCATAAAGGAGAAATCATTCATGTGTTTATTTTCAACTGTGAAGAGTGGTTTGCTTGCCTCTCTTTTTTGCTTTTTTTTCCAAGAAAGGATGACAAGTACTTCTAAATTGTATCACTGAAGTTGTATCACAGTCAGACCTTTTTAGCTCCCGATTTGAGTTTTTAAGGAGAGGTTTGTTTCAAAACCAGTGTATGGCATAGGTAAAAACAGTGATGATGTAGAATGGGTGACAGTCTGAAAACTGGTATTTGATACATCAGTGTTTTCATGGGTCTCCTGCTTGATTGTTCTCATTGGTGCACTCAAACACTCAAGTGAATTGAGTGTGTTATTATTATACTGTTGCAGTGTTATGAGCAAAGGCTGAGAGAACTGTGTTCATTCAGCCTTGAGGAAAGAAAGCTTAGGGGAGACCTTATCACTCTGTTCTAGGAGTGGCTACAAAGAAGATGGAGACTGCATTTTTACCAGAGTCACATGAAAAAGGAGGGGTAATGGGTGAAAATTACTTCTGGGGAGCTTCCAATTGAAAGTTAAGAAAATTTCCGATGGCTGATGTCATTGTGAAAAATCTCCCCAGTAAACTGGTGGATTCCCCAGTGTCAGATACTTGTAAGATTAGGCTGGACACGGTGCTGGGCCATCTTGTCTAGGCTGTGCTTTTGTTAAGGGAAGGTTGGACCAGATGATTCTTGAGATTCCCTTTCAACCAGGTATTGACTGAAAATGATAGTTCATCTTGGACTTCTGGGATTTCTAATAATTCCTGAAGCTCCAAACCTGATTTACAATTACAAGCAGACACATCATCTACATTATATGCAGGGACTGAATTTGTTAGTCATATGGGCCAGAATTTGAGTCACTGAGGCTCCAGCTTCCCTAGAAGAGGAACGGAATGTCACACCATGTTGAGCAAAACCCACAATAATTAAGTACAGGCTGCCATGGGTGTCAGTATTTTTAAAATGCAGGTCTGTAGTGATTAGTTATCTGTAACAGACACATTCTGGGAAAAATGTGAAAGATCTCTTGTTAGAAGGCAAGTCAAAGAATTTAGGATGTAAGGCACTACTCCCTCACAAGGCAAGGTCAGTCTTAAAGTTAGATCAGGCTGTTCAGGATTACATCCAGCAAAGCATGACAACTAGTTTAAATGAATCATTGGGTAGGAGATTGAAAGACTTTCTATGACATTTGCTAGCAGAAATCATCCATTTTCTTTTCTGATCCTTGACTGGTTGCAGTGATGTTGGGAAGAATGAGATTGATCAAAGAAGGAACTGAGATTAATGATTAAGGAACTTTGTAGAATGATGACAGTGGTAAAAAAATAAATCCATGGAGGCTTGTAGGTTTCAGAATTTGTTGCTTAGTATCTGTCACTTTTCAGTGTTTTGTCTTAACTTGGGCATGTTCCTGTGGGTGATGCTGAAAGTAATAGTCCATCTATTTCCAAGATGGGATTTCTTGTATTTAAAAGACTATTGAGGCTCTCTGCCTGCTTTATAAAACTGTAACATCTTCCTTCCTCCAGAAGATACCAAAACACTTAAATTCAAACCTGAATAGAATTTTTTGTTGTTGAAGATTTGTCTGCTCAAGAAAAATATTTCAGAACCAGCTTGTTACATCACTCTTCACTGTTTGAAATGTTTCTTAGCTTAAATAATAGTATCATAGCACTTGTCTGATTTCCAAGCTTTACTCTCTCCTAGATAAATCCAAGACAGCTTGCTCTCTGTGGACAGTTTCTATTGATGAGATGGAGGGAGGCTGTTAGAAGCTCTGAGAACCTGTGCCAGCACAAACGTGTCACTGTACTTGGCAAATGCATGATTGATGGTACGATTCGTATCATAATCAATGTATCAATCATCCATTTGAGGATCAGGTTCGAGACCATCTCAGGTCCTAGATAAATCCAAGACAGCTTGCTCTCTGTGGACAGTTTCTATTGATGAGATGGAGGGAGGCTGTTAGAAGCTCTGAGAACCTGTGCCAGCACAAACGTGTCACTGTACTTGGCAAATGCATGATTGATGGTACGATTCGTATCATAATCAATGTATCAATCATCCATTTGAGGATCAGGTTCGAGACCATCTCAGGAACCTGAATGTGCCTAAGTCCATTCCATGTCCAGGAAGTAGAGACCAGTCAGTCTCACCTCTGTG
>NW_008689521.1:0-1691 GCF_000695815.1 Acanthisitta chloris
CCCATCCCATCCCGTCCCATCTCATCCACCACAAGTGAGTGATTTAGCAAGTCTAGTTTGGATATTGCCAACTCAGATCTACAGTTTAGTTACTGCTGTGCTTACAGTAATTTCTGTTGAATCATTCTGCATGTTAAATTGGTCAATGATTAAGTCAACACTACTAAATCCTTCAGACATAAAACTGTGAATCAAGTCTGAGGCTAAGTTTGGCAAGGGGGTCCACTCTGAACCTCATGACTCAATGGGAGGGTCTCCATTGAACTGTGCACTGTTACCCTTTTGCAAACCATTTTAACTCGACTCTAACCCAATTTTCCTCTGTATGCTTCAGCAATGTACTAAGTAGTAGGGTGGACCTTGCCATCAAACACTTAAGTCATGCTTTCACTCAAGCCATACCTTAACAAGTTTATATTAAGCCCTGCTTTTGCTGATACCTTTGACAGTGATCCTTTAAGTAACCTACATCAGTCACTCACAACACCAACCCATCTCACCCAGAGGTGCCCAGGGCCCCCCAGCCCTTCTGGAGTACAGATCACTTTTTAGTCTACAGGACACATGGCTTATATGATCCCAGGATTTGTTTTGCTGCTCGGCTTGCCTGTCTCAGCACCATTTCCTCCAATTTTTGAGCCTACTGGCTAGTTTTAACTTGAATTGATGGGGCTTAAAACCGCAGACATGGCATTCCTCCGGGTGGCATTGAGACAGACGGACGAGTACTGTGCTGCACAGTGATGCTGAAGTTTAACAGGAGCTGGGCTTGTTCTGATGCTCTGGTGCCAAAATAATTGCACAGGAGGTAATTATTTGTGTCAGGGACTATCCAGTTTCTGCTTTGGCCATGTAGAGGTTACATTACTTTCTATTTCATGTCCTACCACATAAACCATGGCCATTTCCTAATTAAGCCAACTTTTTGTCAGCCTCAGTATGGTGCACCTAATCAAAGAAACTCTGATTCTGTGATTCTTGAGAAACAACTTGCCCCAGGACACATTTTTATGTGCATTCCCTACATTTTTCTTAATTTCATATTCCTTTTGATCGCTGCTTCATTTGGACTCAAGAGACTAAGCAACACTCTTGTTATTTCTTGTCCAAACACCTCACTGATCACCTTTACTGCCTCAGTTTTGGAGACTTTGCTGCTGTCAGCTATGGAGCTGAAATTCTTTGTGCACAAAGCCAAACCTGACCACAGTGTGATGGTGACTGTCTGCAGCTGCCCAGGGTAGCCAGAGCAGCAAAACCATTCCCAGCAGAACCATCAGTCAGTGCCTGGGGCTGTACCTGACACTTGTAGGGCTTTTCACAGCCAGGAGGAGTGTAAAACCACCACAGGACTCTTAGACTAAGCATCCAGTGCTGACCAGCCACATGGTGCATTTCCCTGCCATGAAATGAGAGCTCTCCTGGAAACTGGAGACTCTCTCTCCGGACACTAATGTCGCCAGAAGAGCTGCTTTGGCTCAGAAGTGTCTGAGCTGGATGTGGGCTGGAAGCTGGGTTAATATCTGGGGCAAGTATCACCACTTGTTTGCTATGTTCCCTCTCCCTGAAGCATCTGCTGTTGGGTGCTGAGATGAGTCAAGGCAGACCTTTGGTCTGACCCAGTCTGCTGTTCTTTTGCACTAACCACAGCTGCAATCATGCCCTGTCTGCTTGGGCTTGAGCAGCAGGAA
>NW_008689521.1:1704-23706 GCF_000695815.1 Acanthisitta chloris
CTCCTGGTCATGGTGTCCTTAATGAAATCCTTACCTTATCTACCATCAGATGATTCCCCATCACTTGTGAGCCAGCTCCAGGTTTTTGCTCTGGTGCAGATTTTCATGCCCTTCAAAGGGCCGTTCCCTATTCTGAGCACTGCCCACATGCTGTCTGTTTGCTGAGCCTTTATCCTGCTCCACAAGAATAATTTCCTTTTCCTTTATAGCTTGCTCATCCAGGTTGGATGCTGGAGTACTTTACTTAACATGTCTTGTTTGCATCCTTCTTAGCCTGGCAGCTGGCATCGGATGAACTACCTGTGGCAGGAAGAAACATGCTGTAACAATCAGAGGGGAAATCTGGAGGGCTCTAGTTTGCTCCTCCCCAGAGCCAGATGCCCATATCCCTTGCACATTCACCATAACACAGGGCCTGTGCACACAGATGTTCTCAAGCCAGTGCTGGCAAACTTCAACCCCCAGCCATGGAAACTCAGTTTCTCTGGAGATCCTGGCGTGGTGAAAAGAGCAGCAAGATAATATTCACCCTCCATATGCAAAGAGCAGCAGAGAATGGGGGGAGAAAACCATTCTCCTCTCCTTGGCTGCCTCTGCCTAAAAACTGGCAGGGGTGAAAGTGCTCCACATACAGATCACACCTGCAAACCCCTGCCTGTGCTACTGCCAGCCCTGCATGGAGGAGCACACCACTGAGTGCCAAGCAGCCTCCACAGCCCTCAGTGCTGCTGGGCTCAGCCCAGTACTCCCACGCTGCTGTGCAGCTCTTTTCCCACTGCCTCCAGACCCTCATCCCCACCATGCAGCTCAGTGCTGTGACAATGAACCCCTGCAGATCTAGCCCTCCTACTCTGAATTGGTTGTCTCTCCAAGGATGTTCATTCCTGGCTTGAAGAGCCAAATGTTAGATGAGGAGGAACTCCTTTGGAAAGGAGCTGTGATGAGAAGTTGGGACACACATTGCTGCTCCAGCAGCCAGCCCTACCTTCCACAACCCCAAGCTTGGGGCTCTGCTGAGGGATCCCCTTTTCCCCTGCACTGGAGCTGTGGCTGGCTTCCCTGCTTTTCGCCTCCAGCCGTACCTTTAACATGTGTGGGCAAACCCAGGCTCCTGAATGCAACTCAATTCAAGGCAAAGGTGTTGGGGCACGTTCCATTCAGGAGAGAAGGAATGGTTGAATTGCTGGGGAAAGGCCAGCCTTGGGCTGCCAAAGCTGGGAGAGGCTTGGCTTCCTGATCTGGCCCCATCTGGAGAGGCTTGTGAGTAGAGCCAGGGCAAAGCCAGTGAGGGATCAGATCAGCTCTGCTTGGCATGCAGAGGGACAGAGGCAACACGGTGGGGGTGAGGCAAGTCCCCTGCTAAAAACTGTTCCTTCTACGAGGGTGCCAAAGGGTCTGCAAATGAACCTGTGAATGAACCTGCCTTGGTATCCCTGCAGTTGCCTCTTTGTAAATGTCTCCTCTTTCCTTCCAGGTAGGAGAGCAAAAATCTTTCCCTTCCATGCAGACAGAACTGAGATTGCATGGCAGAGCTGTGCTTCACACACACGTGCACACCCACACACTAACATGGTTTCTTGGGTTATCTGTCAAGTTTCTACTTCTCCTTCCATGTTCTGTTCCCTCTTTTGCTTCTTCCTGGGCTCAGCTCATCCTTGCACAGCTCCTTCCCTCCCAATTAGCTACACTAGAATAAAGTTGAGTCTGGGTGATAGTGACTCTTCCCAGCTCCACACCAGCCCCATGGCAGCCCACAGGTATCCCCAGTGGCCCCACAGGGAACAGGAGCTGGGCTTGTTAATCCAAGAAACAACTCTGCAGGTGCCTCTGCATGGGAGTTATCCATGCAAACCTTGCTGCCAACCAAATCCCATGTCCATCTCTGCACACCCTCTCCCTGCCTCCCCCCATCCCACCAAGCTCAGGGCTCAGGGAAGAAACTGCCCTCAGGCTGCTCTCTGTACAGGGCTGGAGAACCTCTTGGAGCACTTCAGGGGCTGTGGGGTTGGACACTCATCTCTCCTGCTCATTTTCCAGCTTGTCTTCTCCAGAGCCCACAAGACTTCCCAGGAAATGCTGGAAGGGATTTTCTGCCTCTCTCTCTGCTGGAGTTTCCGGGAGCCAGAGCAACCTCCCCCATATCTCCCGATCTAAATCACTGGAGAGACGTGCCACAGCCAGTAGCCACCCCAGCACTACCCCCATCTCTTTGGAGTGAAGTCAACCTTCCCCCAGAGCTAAACAAGAGGCTCAGCTCCCCACCTCTTTGGCAAGCCCATTGCTCACCCACAGGAGGATATCAGCCTTCGCTCTGGTCCCATCAGTCTCTCCTTCCCCTTTCAGCCTCAGGTGCTGGGAAAGACCAGGCACTAATCTCTCAGGATGTTTTCCTACCAGGACCCTGACTGTGACCTCTCCCTAGAGACCTGCAGAGTAGGAATGGTGAAAAACATGAGCATAAATTTAATGATCTCAGCTTTTCACCTGAGTTGATCTGTGTGCAGGCACCTCAGGAATGGGATTGTATGTGGGGTTCAGCTCTTTTTTAAGGACTTTTAGTTCAACCCTGAGTTGCTGAAGAAGAGATATGTGGATTTCTTGTAGATTATTTAGTGTATCAGAACAACAAATGGCAACATTTTTCTTCCTTGCAGAACTCAGAATTAAGCCACGTGCTGCTTTGGAAGTGGTGAAATGGTGATCACACAGGTGATCATTAAAAAAATTTCAACCCTCCCCCCCGACTTTTACTCATTTTCAGTTTTGTTCATGTTGCTCATTTCCAGTGCCCCCCATTTCTCCTGGCTTTGGTGAAGACAAGAGCAATTCCAGCACTGGAAGGCATTGATTGACCAAGTTCTTCATTCTTTCATTTACTTTCTCATCCACCTACACGTGCCCAGGCTTCAATTCTCTGAAGAATCAGCCCCTTGGCATTCTTGGAGACTCGTCTACAGCAATAATCAACACAGATGCCCTCAGCAGGGCTGAACTGTTTGCAGGAGGGAGTGCTGATTTCTTGGTGGGAATCCAATGAATGATCTCATCCTAGAAAGGAAGCCAAAAATCACCATCTCCACCGGGCGAATCATGGTGTTCGTTGTCAATTGCACAGACCACCCCATGCTCTCTGCAGATGGTCTGTGCTGCCTGTCCACCCCTCAGTCTCACCAACACCTCCCCTCCACATTCTTCAGCTTTGATTTCTTGGCAAAAGGAATCAGGACAGCTGTCACCACTGTGACTACTATCAGAGCCACTCTACCACCAAATACCAACTGGACATCAGGCAAGCTGGCCAAAAAGAAAACTGGTTCAGTGTCAGAGTGGCAAAACAAATCCCAAAGAGGGTAGCATAAAGCAAGTGGTCTGTCTGACAAAGGATGGGTTGGCATGTGTGATGTGATGGATGCTGCTGGGCTAGAGGCAGATCGCATATCCCTGCAACAGTCCCATCCCTGCACAGTCCCTTCCCCATTTTCCTGACCTTGTGCTGGCAGGGAAGCCTGCACATCATCCACAGAACTGGGTGCTGTTCTGCACCTCAGAATTTATCCCAGTCACCCCTTCTTTCCTCCACTGTGGAAATTCCTTAGCAGACTCAGGCACTCGCAATGAATGGCACTACTTGTAAGTACCATGTCTCTTGTGAAGCCAGTAGTCCTCAAGATGTCCCTTTTCAGCCCTTGGGAGGATGACAATAACTGATCTTCCCAGCTCACCATGCACTTCTTTCCTTACTCATCTGAGCCCCATCCTGCCCCTAAGCCCATGCCTGTCTGCCTCACATTTTCCAAAATGGAGCTATAAGTCCTGTCTTTGAAACTTAGGAGCCATCCAGGTCTTAGGATGGCTGCTCAGCCTCCATCAATCATGCTGCAGCCACAGCTCTACGTTAGACCAAGCCTTTTGCTTGCTGACACAACCAGCTGACCTCCTGGAAACAATAAGTGAGAGAGCACCCTGCCAAGGTCATGGAGAGGGTAGGGAAGAGATGTAGTGTGTCCACAGACACCTATTGCAATATTCCTACTGTCAGCAGGTCAGAGGCTTAGCCTTGTTGGGAAGCAGTCACTCCTCAAGGTCCCTCCCAGATCAGCACCCTCTGAAGCAGGGATGCTCCATGGTGGAGTGGAGCTCTCCTGGCCCTGGCCCACCTGCCTCTCACACATGTCCATCCTCTTAGAAACATCTTGTCTTTGTCCTCTGAATCCTTGTGACCCCTTTGTTCTCCTCCTCTCTGTGTGTCCATCCAGTCCCCAAACCTCTGGCCCTTCCTTCCAGACTCTAGCACATTTGCTCTTTTAGTTCCGCATTCCAGTTCCTCTTGCCACAGCCACCCATTTCACACATTTCATCTAATTATTTGTGCTCTTTTTCTGTCACTTACAGGCATATCCTTCACTGGTCTATTTCTCTTTCCAGTTCCACCCCAAAACTCACCTCCACTCCACTTCTGTCTGCTCTCAACTGTACTCTCAGCCCACCTCCACCCACAGCTTCCGACAGCATTGCGTACCTCACAGGTGGCTTTCCCAGCCCACCTTCATCCCTCCCATCTTCAAGCTCTTCAGGAGGGTGTGGAGCCACTGGAAAAGGTCTGCCCCTTCAGAGAGAGATCAGCCTGCCCCAGATACCCTTCCATGAATGTAAGAGCCAAACAGAGGGGTGAGGTGCTTTGGATGGGTGTCTCCCTTCAATGGGAAGAACTGGGGTCCACAGGCAAAGGCTTTTGGTGTCCTGGGCTGGAAAGCCCTGTGGGACCTCCTACTCTCCCTGCCTATCAGCCACTCTTTCTGGATAGCCCAGAGTACCCTTTGCTGAATGTGGTGTAGCTCCTTCTCTTTGTTTCTTTTCCAAACCTTTACAATAACTTTGTTCCCTGCAGTTTCAAATTGCTGAAAGATTTATACGACCGCAGTAAATCACAACTTGCAACACCCAAATGGGGCTTTAATTATCATCACAAAGATACTAAATGCGCATCCAAAAAGAGAGGGGGACTGCTCATCTCTCCATGGGTATTAAGTCCCTGTTGATGTGTTTGGGTATATCTCTTCCCCCCACCCTGCATATTTGTATACCAGTGCATGAATTCATCTTTGAAGGCTTTACAAGAATGTGCAATCTCCCTCTTTTATGTGCTTCCATATCTCTTCTCATCTCGATTAACACTTCTCCCCTTTAGTCATGTTCATATTATGCCATGAAAGGCATCCGTGCACATACATGGAGAAGAGTGTAAACTGGTGTTTACTACATCAAGATGTATTTCCACATAAATACATTCAGCATGAATGGCTGATTTAGCACCTTATGAAGATGTTTTGACATATGTGTGTGCTCATGTAGTTATTCTATGTACCTAAATCCCCTTATTTCTCTACGTGCACAACTCTGGCCTGGTTTTCTTTATCGCTGGTGTCATATGCTCAGATCAGCACCACTCCCCACCAACCTGCCCCAGCCTCTGCATCCCAGCTGCCCAGCAGAAGACAAAGCAGAGATGTGAAGACCTGGTGTATTTTCCAGGTCACTTGTTCTATTTACACCACCTACCTTAGGTTAGCCTAAGATGCCCAACCAGCTTTGAAGCCAATCCCTTGATCCTAAAAACATGCAAACATCTATGTTCTTTCTCTTAGAATTAATTCTGACTTCAGAATTGGCTCTCATCAAAGGCCCTGGCAGAGAACAGACTTCCCCCCACCTTCAGTTTATTGTCTCCTGAGCCTCACACAGGTCCATGTCTCCTTAAGAAGAAAAGCACACTCAGAAAGGCTGACTCCTCTGTGTAACACCACAACCTGTGGCCACTTTGCCTGTACCCTCCATTTATGCAGTCCATACATGCATGAATCCACAGCAGAAAAGACTTTGGCCAGGTGCATCCATGTCAGGAGTTCAGAGGGTATTTGTCCATCTGGTGCTCACATGTCTGCTCAAAATCCATGCTCCCATTGCCTGCTGGTCCTTTCCTACATAAGCAAGAGTAAGCTGTGTCCATGCAGTTGTTGTTTCCATGTTCCCTACAGCTATTCTGTCCTCTGATAATTTTGGACAGAAACACCTTGGAGATTATAAACCACAAGGTAATATAGAGGGTCTTTCAATGCTGCTGACAGTCAGAGAACAAGCTTTCTTTTCCCTGTCCTTAATCATTTTTAGGCATGTAGAGGAAGGAGATAAATCAGAGATACCAGAACTGATGAGGATCCACATATTCTCCTGTTCTGCTAGAAAACAAAGGGCAGAAGAATTTCAAACCCTGCAGGCAGAAAGCAAATGTCCCCACTGTGCACTGTGGGGCTCATGTCCATGCACACACACCATGCTGGATACGTTGGGCTGCATTTGGCCAGGGCTTTGGAGCCAAGCCTGGCCAGCAGGCACATCAGCTGCCACAGAAAGCCTCATGGCCTGCTCTGCTCTCCAGTAGCATGGCAAGCTTTGGCTCAAGCCACATGCCTTTGGGAACTAGGACCTGCCCTCACTTTACACCAGCCTTGGCACTTATGCTGATGGATGTCCTGCTTCCCAGGGCTCACAGCCAGATCCACACTTCATGCCCAGCACAGTCACCAAGAACCTGCTTCACCCCTGAAACTACATCTATGCACCCAGAGGGGAGAGTAGCTCAGCAGGTAGTTTCTGTTTACCTTAAACCCCTTGGATTTTGTTGTTTAAAGCCACCCTGAATCAGACCCCTCAGGGGTTCAGTCAGAACACGTGGTGGGCTGATGGCTCTTTCCCGCACCTGATCATTTAGTCCCAGCCAGTGATGCCTCATGGGTCCCAGCTCTCCTCGGTGCAGGAGCTACAAAGGCTGATATGCCCTGGGACAAGGTCCTGATGGCACAGAGAAAACTGTGCATAGCCATGGGGCTTGGCTCTCCCCCTCCCAGCTCTGGATACCCTGGGCTTGCCTGTACCTCAGCCCAGGGAGCTTCCACAGGTACCCACAGACAGAGCCCAACTCCACAGCACTTTTTTGTACTGCTCTGCTGCCCTTTCTGCCACAGAGGCATATTCCCTGCTAATGCTTTTATAATTTCCCCCATTAATACAGCATTCTGCTTTCGCAGAGGGAAATCCTTTACAAGTGCCTAACAAAGCTATGCCCCATAATTTTCTATTCATTTGGGAATCCTGCATGTTGCTGAAACTGGAAGTACAACGAGCTGTGCTAAGGACTGGCAGGGAGTGCACGGTAGTGTCTAAAGTAGAATTTCCTCTATAACCAGCTTAGGGAGTATTAAGAGCACATTAATAGTAATCTGGGCCTGGCTAAGGATCAGCCAGTGCTGATCCACATCTGAACACCTCATGCTGTCAGACTATCCAACAGCAGTGAGCAGCAGAGCCAAAGTGCATCAGCACAAAGCAGTGTCTTCCCAGCTGCAGCCAGCTTGGACTCCTTGTGCCCTGGGGCTGTAGTGTGAAGTTCTCCAGACTAAAAACTGAATGAAAAACTTGGCCCCAAGCTTATCTGAGAGCAGACCTATGTCTGGTGATGGTGTCTCCATGCAAGAGCCACAGCTCCTGTTCCCTTGCAACATTAAATGAAGGGACAAGGGGTGGCAGATGGACAGGAGGAGAAGCTCCCCAACCAGCTATGTGTTATTTAGTGACAACAACACAAAACAGATAGGGAATGGGATCTGTCCCCTGTGCCCTGAACAAGACATGGCACTAAGGAGCACTTTATGCCCTGCATTGTGCTTCTACAGCATTGCTCAACCAGGACTCTCAGCAGAGCAGATCCACAGCAGGGACACCTGAAGAATTACCCCTCCCTGGTTGTGCAACATCTGTGTGATTTGCATAACAGCAAACTATTGCCCAACAATCATATTTAGGCTACTCAGAGCCATTCTTTGTACACATGCACCAAACCATGTCAGTATTGGCCAGTATTTATTAGAAGATCTCAACCATCCATCTGCTGCCTATATGGCGGCAATGCTTGTGCTGAAGCTAACCAGAAGGCTGAGTTTCCCATGATCAGTCAAGAAATTGGCTATTTCTCAATTCCTGCTCTGCTGGTCCTTCAAATACCTCATTTTAAGGACTTTACCCCTCTGATTTGATATGCAGGATGTTCAAGCTGTTCACCAGCAGCACAGATACATGTCCAATAAAGATGGCATATACCTCTTTACCAAAAATAAGACAAGTTCAGACACTAATGGTGAGGAATAACCTCATGCTCTGTGGATGCATGTGACCCCAGCAGGGTAACTGATCTATCATGAAAGCAAATCCCAGGTTTTCTCCTCTTTTTATTTCCAAGTCAGGATGTCCCCAGGACTGCTTATTTTGCATTAAAAAAGTAGACCTAAGAGTGAGGAAAAACAACAGCAATGAGATGCTCTCCAGATACCAGGGAAAGCCCCATAGAAGGAAGAAGACCACTCCAGTGGTCAGCTCAGTCTCCTGAAGCACAGACACCCCCTCCAGAGCCCTTAAGTTAATTCCCTGTGAGAAGCCACCAAGTACTTGGTGACATCTCCTAAACTTCAGTGGCAAATCTTCACCTTCAGCCCAACTGGGGTGGTGATGGCACACAACGTTAATTTTTTAGTGCTGCACTGGGCCCCATGAAGCTAGAGCCTCCCTATAGAACCAGGGACAGGAAAGGTATGCCAGAGTCTGGAGAGGTGGTGATGCTGAATGGGAAGATGATATATGCCAGCACACCAGCCTAGGCTTCAAACCTCAGCTTGGGGTGCTCCAACACCCTGGCAGATGGTCCCTTTGCTGCTCAGTGCCCAGTGCAGAGCCCATTTGATGACACCCATATGAGTACAAGTCAGCCAGACACAACCCTCATTGTGAGAGGAGGGACACAGGCTTTACTGCAGAGCTTTCTTCAGGCAGGTTGATAGATGTCCGGGAAATAAAACCCAGTGAGAGCTTCGCTCTGGGTGGCACCACCAGAGATAATTGCTGCTGGATACTTGCCTGGGGCTAGGGAGAAGTTCCTACATCAGCACAGTAGAGCTTCTCCTCAGGTACCCCCCACTCCTTTACATCCATATCCTTCCCTTCCAAACTGCACTGGGAGAATTTCAGACACATGGTGTGATCGTTGCAAAAGTGTCCAGCAGCACGGCCAGGGGAGATGGGTTAAGTATCAGTGCCAGCAACAGGAGTCCACTGCCTGAAGAGGCAGTCCCCTGCACAACCCTACTCCCCCTCCCTGTGGCTTCTGCCTTTTTCCTCTCCCCCCAGACGAGTTCTGGTTTGTCCTGAGGTTTCCTTGCTCGCCTTGTTTATACGAACGATAATTTTGGATGTGGTAATGGCAGAACTGTAGCAACATGTTTCCCTCCCACCCCCCATTCTCCACTGGTGGTGTGGGGCACAAAGCTGCACACTGCTGCAGCCCAGCCAGTTTGGGTCCTGGGAAGGACCAAGTTCCTCACCACTCACCTCTCAGCCCCTGCTCACTTCTTTCCTTAATCCCAGGTGCCACCAGCAGACCACAGACCCTATCCTGGCCAGCACTGTGGCGTGCCCATGGAAACCCTACCCACAGACTGCTGTGCTCCCATCACCCTCACTGCAGTAGCAGAGGTTGAACCAGCTCTGGGTTTCACCTGACTTATTCCTTGTGTTTTATACTGGCCTGTCCCACACAGATCTAATAAATCATGAACCAGAACCTCTCAGAAAACTATTAATGGTCATGTTTATAGTCAGCACTTTGCAGGAAATTCCCTACCCACACCTATCAGTGTGAGGTTTATCATTTAACTTTCAGGGGCTGCAATTTCATTCTTGGTTCTCCTGCCATAAATACATGAGCTGCAGGTCTCTCACCTTGCCCCAGAGATGTGTATCTGCAATTCATCCCCTGCAGTTATTGATCATGTGAATTACCACAGCACCTCCCAGCCTTTGTCCCAGGATGCCTCAGCACCAGCTGCATGCACGTGCATGTGTCTACCAGCAGTAACAGCATGAAGATGGTGCCTGAAGGATGGTGACACCACTGGGGTGAGGTTGGGAGCCCTATTCCCAAGCCCAGGAAGCAAGAGATATCAAATAAGGGATGTTTGTCTGCATGGGATAAGCCATGTTGCATCTTGAGAATGAAGGCAACAAGCAGAGTCTGATGTGACACAGGGTGGGGACAGACAGGTGAGTGCATCAGTGCTGTCCTTCAGGGACTTGTTTCCAGATCAGACACAGTTTTGCTGTTGTCCAGATCACTCTTCAGGCAGACTGAAGGGAGCCAGCAGTGAGGCCCAGCAATCCCAGCCAATATTCCTGGTAGAAAATTCAAGTCAGACTCACAGCCAAGCATGGAGCAGCCTCACATGGGGAACCCACAGGTGGGCTGACTGCAGCCCCCAACACGTGGGTCCATGCGTCGGTCCTACCCTTTCTGCAAGTGCAGGAGGCTGTTCAGTGACTGACCATAAGACTGCTCTGACCTGGTAGGGACTTATTTTTGCAAATCCCATCCAAACAGATGCTCACCAGAGTCATCCATCACATCAGCTTTTGGGGGAGCCCAAAACAGTCAGCTCCCAACTCCCTTCTGCCAGGACCTGGTAATGCAAAAAGGATTTTGCTCCAAGTGAGTAATGTTTGTCATGCTACAGAGTGCACCAAAACCAGACAGGTCAAAGACGAAGCCTCACTAAGTGTCTTTCCTTTAAAATTGGTGTCACTGCCACAACTTGCATTTATTCTAGTAGTTCTTAAATTAGATGCTCTTAACTGCCCCGAGCCAGCGTACAGCAAATGCAGACCACAGCAAATAAAACAGCACAACACAAAGAACACAATGAGAGCTTGCTCCAGCTACCCAAAATGCCACCCACTGCCTGTGGGAGATGACAGCTGGGCAGGCAGGATGGCCCTGTACCAGCTCCCCCACTTGGAAAATCCCCAGCCTCCAGCTCCAGCGAGCGGCTGGGGGAATTGGCACAGAGTTCAGTCCAGCATCAGCTCAGCACATGACAAAGACGACGTCTCCTCTGCGGTGGCCATGTCCCAGCTTGCCTGGAGCATCAGCAGAGGACAAGCCACCCGGCTGGAGACAAGCTGCAGCCCATGCAGTCAGCACCAGGCAGGCTCAGCTGCTCTCTGCTCCAGTGGGGACAGCCCCCAGGATATCCTGCGAGCCTGTACAAGAGCAACCAAATGTTCCATTCCACGTGATTCTTCTTCCTCTGCAACCCACAGCCTGAGTGTGGTATTGAAAGTGGCCCCAGTCCCTAGTGCAGGAGGAAGGTTTCCCTGCCAGTGAATCAATCCGCAGCTGCATTCCCCTTCTCCTCTCCTCTCGTTCCCCTTCCTGCTCGCTGCAGGCAGGGCTGGGTAAGCCACTCCTGCGTGATTCACTCCTCACCAGGCAGAAATGCTTTCTTGGATACACACAGCTGGGCACAGGGAAGAGGCGCAAGTCCTCTGATCCGAGCTGAATCACTGTGCCCTGAATGAGCTCCTGCATGCAGGGACAGGGCTCCCACTGAGGTCGCAGCAAGGTGAGTATTGCAACAGTACAACATGTGACTCACCGGCAGAGAAAAATGCCATTTGGGGTAGGAATTGGGAACGGGGGAGGAGACCAACCTGCCGGGGCACAAACCGGGGGTGTAAATCACGGAAACACCCAGGTCTGTCTCAGGGCGATGAGGAGAGAGCAAACTTGTGCAGTGGTGAGGAGGCATAGGGTGAGTGAGCCACGGGCACCTTGTCCTGCTGCTGAAGCTGCTGCATCCCACCCCCGACTGAGCTCAAGTGGAAAGGATACTCATCCAGCCCCAGTGCTGGGAGCTTTTACTTTTCTTCAGGGCAGAATTGTCACCTAAGGTTTAGGCTGGGTGATGCCTGGTGCATCTTGCTGAGCCCGGCAGTGGAGTTGGTCTCCCATGACAGACAGCAGCACTGTCAGGCTCTGGGAAAATCAACCCTTGGCACGTTGTTCTCCTCCTCCCGTCCCCAGTCCTTGGGGCAGCAAGACCTGCACCCATGGCCCAGTGGTGAGACAATGGCCCCAGTGCCCTGATGCTTCCATGGGCACTGCTTTGGGTAATTCCAGTGGCATGCCCTGTACCTGCCCTACAGGGTAACAGACTACTTTTTCCCACACCCATGTTTTCTTGGTTGTCCCTGAAGGCAAGGCAGCCTTGATCAGTGTTTCCATGTTGTGTTGCAACAAGACACAAGCTCCCTCAAGTCAACTGTCCCAACAGCTTTGCCAGGGGCAGCAGGAAAATGGGCAGAGGTTCCCGGTAAGCTAGCAAGGCTTTCCTAATTCCTGCTAGGAAATGTGTCCTTATCCAGGACACAGCCTCATCCCTGCTTCTGTGGAGGAGGTGTCAGCTGGGACCATCAATGCTGAGACGACAAGAATCGTGCTGGAAAGCTGGCAGGGCATGCTCCCACAGATCTCTGAGACAGATGGATTTCCTCCTTGGGGCTGCAGAGGAAAGGAGACAGGGTGCCATGAATCACCCACACCCAGGACAGCAGAGGGACTCCCCTGTCTCCCTCTAGTGACTGCAGTCCTTGGACGATTTCATGTTAATTAGGCTGGATCATTAGCAACTCCTCTGGTTCATGGGGCCCTGGGACTTACTGTCCCAGAGGGCAGAACCCACAGCATTCCCACAGCAGTGTCCCCAGAGTGGTGGAAGTGCTCATGTGTATGGCAACACCACATCAGAGCAGGGGTATGGAGCTATTGAGCAAGATGCTGTACAAATGGAGGACAACAAAAAATTAATCTCTGTCTGTATAAATCAACCAGGCACATCTCCACTGGGAATTTCTAAAAAAAAAAAAAAATCACCTTTTGGGATGCAAAGCAGCTAGGCCTGGAGAGCAGCTAAGAATCGTTATTAAATAAATTAATTAGCTCAGCAGAGCCCGCCAGGTACTGAACACTTTCCACTTCCAAGCAGGTAAATGAGTCCGTGGGAACAGAGGCTGCTCCACGCCTGCCAGGCAGTGCAAGCTGCATTTTAATGGTAATGCAATTTCTGCAGCTCTGCCCCTGGAAGTGGCACACCAAGGTGCTGTGTGTGCCCCCAGGAGGGACCGAAGAGCCCCCTGACACCAGGGACCGCAGCCACCTCTCTGTGGGCCTGCATGCAGGAGAAGGGGTTTGTGGCAAAGGGATGTCTGTGCTCAGCACAGCCTGGAGCTTTCCCTGGTGGGAAGCAGCGGGTCTGGATCTGGGGCTGTGGTCGGGTGGCACTGAGCAGGGCTGGGGGAGCAAGGTATGCCCCACGTGCAGAGCTGAACATCTCCTGGGAGAGCACAGCACCACACTTTGCATCTCCGACTGCTGCTGTAGGCAGGTAGGATGCCTTTGATCCCATCCCCAGCCCTATCTCGTTGCCTTTAAACACCAACTTTCATCACCCTGGGCTCTGGCAGAAGCAGGATGAGTGAACTCTCCTCTCCTCTCCTAATTGCATCCGACACGGGCATGCATGAGCCGGGCAGGCAGCGTGCAGGGCAGGTGACAGGGCAGCACTGCCCTCCCTGCCAGCACCACAGGTGTGAGCTTGGTTTGGATCCCAGTCAGGAGGAGGTGACCCAGGGCCAGGTCACAGCATGACAAGAAGTGGCAAAGAAAGAGGAAAACATGAGCTGGGGAGGGAAGGCAGAAGGTGGAGGTGATAAGAGGGGACTCTCCTTCTCTTCATCCTCCCTTCAGGGCAGGTACAGCTGCAGTGGCCCTTCCTGCATCTCCTGCTCCAGATGTTATGCATCAAAAGGTATCTAAATCCCTGTCCTACACCAGCTTTGCTAAAACTCTGAGAATTTCAAGAGGACTGTAGAAAACCCACTGAAAAACACTAGCAGCGCTCCAGCCTCTCTTCCCAAAGCAAGCACTCATCAGGGAAGTGGGGAGGTAGATCTCTGTTGTAAGAGGAAGTTCACAATTACAGCACAAGTCATTACTGGAAAATTCAATTCCCTGGCATGTTGCAAATAAAATCTGAATTCCTCAGACTGGGGTACAAGACAGCTCACAGCCTTCATTCCACGGGCCATTTGAAAGATAAAATGATATTTGTGATGGCGGAGACAGATAAAATTTGGAAGGGGAAAATCTCCAAGAGAGCATTTCAAAAATTAATATTGCACCCAAACCAGCACAAGATTCACTTGCAAAAAGAAGTCCCCAGTGAACGTGCATTGCTGAAAACGCCTGAAGTTAAATCTCTGTGCACACACCCCCTGTAATCTGAGCGGCACTGTTGCAAACAGCTCCAGAGAACATGATCATGCTCTCTCTTCCTCTGCTTGGGGGAAACCAGGTTATTCAGTCACTGACAATCTTTGAACTGCCCTTATTTTTCACCATGGGTGAGGGCAGACATTCTGCAGACAACAGCTGTGTCCAGGGCATCCAGCTGCTGCAGCACACCAGGGTTAGGGTCTCTGCCTTGATTCTAGCTCTGGGGTACCACGAGTGACCCACAAACAAGCAGTCAGTGCTCTTCCCACCCAGCAATGGATGGCCATTGAGGCTGATTCCTTATTCCCTGATTCCCACCCCAAAACAACCCTCAGGATTCCCCTTGGGGGCTGTCCTAAGAGCGGAGCACAACCCAACCCTCCTGTCTGCCTGCACAGATGTGCATGTACAGATGTGCCTGCACAGATTTGCCTGCCCATGCAAACACATCACTTGCCCTTTCATTCCAGCCTTTTCCAGAGCTGCAGCAAGCCCCAGAAACTCACCAAGTGGCTATAGAATAATCTCATGTCACCCCACAGCTGAGCAATCCACAGATTTGCCACGATTTGGGCAGGATTAGGCAGAGCTGTTGCCAGGATGAGCTACCCAGAGAGGACAGATTATTCCTGCCAGGAGCCAAGGCTCTGAAAAGGGACATTGTTTCAAGGATGATTTGCCATTTCCCCCTCTCACACACACAAATCTGTAGATCCAATCTGGCTTTTTTGTGAGGCACCTGCTACCACCTGTGGTCAGTGATAAGATCAGAGAGGAATAATCAAGGCAAGAAGGGAACTGGGCTGCTCAGCTGAACCCAGGATGCTCTGCAGAGGGGCTGAGCTCTGCCCAGGTCCTCAGCCTTCCCTGAGCCCAGCCAGCTGCTCCAGGTGTTTCACACTGACCCACGGACACTCCAGAGCAGAAGATGCTCTGCTCTCCTCTCAGGCCAAGCCCTGGCTTCCATCCCAGTAGCCCGTGCCATGCCCAGGAGCCGTGTGTTTGCAGTCCATTGCAGAGGAAACAGGTTGCAATACCTCACTCCCCCTCCCCAGCCCATCTTGGCTCAGGGCACGCTGGCAGCTGGGAAGAGGCAGTGTTGGAATGATGATCTCAGGCCCTGCAGGAGCTTGATTTGGGAAGGTGAAGTACACCATCCTGGCCTCCTCATGGAACCAAACCCTTTGCTGAGCCATGAGGATCAGGACAGAAGGCAGCCTCCAACCCTTCTCAGCAAATAAACTGCTTGGGGGAGAGTGATCTGATTTCAGGGGCCCTACAGCAGCAAACTTACACCCCCAAACACAGTCCCTCTGTTTAGCTATTTAGCCATCAGCCTTCTTCAGGACAAGGTAATTGCTCAAAACTGGTTTCACGGACATACTCTGATTGCAGAGCTTCATTCCTATTTCTCTTTGCCCTGTGAGATATCCCTCACCCCTTGCCCATGGCAGCACTTCCCTCCGCTCCTCAGGACATCTAGTCCCACCAAGGTGGATTTACCCTTTTCCTTCTGCTCCAAAGCCAGTACTCCAGCCTGTTTGGTCACACCAAAGCACTCTCAGAGAAATGTTGGGCAATCTCCTCTCCTCCCCTTAACCTTAACTTTAAGTTTAAACTTAACTTTCAGATTATCCTTAACCTTAATCTTAACCTCCAGCCAGCTGCTCCCCTCCCCTTTATCACACAGCAAACTCCCCACCTGCACCTTTTCCCCATACACCTTCTCTGCCAGCACAGTCCCTGCCCGAGGGTGATGCAGGCAGACCCACATCAGCATGGCATACATCAACCTGACCACTAAACTTTGGGAACTCAAATAAAAATGGGCCTGAGAGACAAAGCAGCCTCCCAGGTTTACTTTTAAAGCTCAATGCAAATGAATGCAGAGGACATTTTGCAAAAATCAACATTGCCTCCTGCTGCAGCATTTCAGCTCTGTTACTAACATAGAAAAATGAAACTCCTGGATCATGGGATGGCTTGGTACCAGCTATGGTCAGTGGGTCAGAAGCATCTGTCAAATGTGAAGCCAAGTAAAGAGGTTGGAGAGTGTATTGAGGTCTCCACAAAGCCTCCTGCGAAGGGCTCGGTGGGAGGATTTGCATCTGTTGAGCAAGGAAGAGTGCCTGGGGCTGCATCCCTGAGACCCATTGGTCCCAGTGGTTGGGGCTGCTCAAGCTCCTGGACACCAGTGTTCACCCTCTCCGCTGGGAACGGAGCAGGAGCTCAGGCTGGAGGAGTCACGTTCGCGCCCTGGCTCCCTCCAAAACACTCACGGATGGTTTGGAGCAGGATGCCAGAACCACCCATCATCATACTTCACTTTTTTTTTCTTTAGTCTTTACCTTAATCCTTTAATGAATTAAGTGGAGCAATTAAGCAGGATTCTTATTTATTTTTAAAGTGAACCTGCATGAAAACAGAGATGGGTATTTTTGCACTCGAATGCTTAATATGGTAATTAATGCAAAGCCCCTCAGCTTTAGGGATTCTCCACACCTCTCACCCAGCCCTTTTTCTGTTTATCTTTCTGGCAGATTGCCTTTTATATTTATTCTAATGAAGGTCGCCCCTTCCTCTTGCTCAAGCTATGCCTGAACTGCACGATCAGGGGAGGAGGGAAGGGTGGAGACTCAAAGCTGCTTCAGAGCAAAAGCCCCAACTGAACATCAATGGTGGAGAGCCCTGTCATAGCAGAAAATGGATAAATCCCCACTCTGGAGAAACTCAGAGGGTACCACCACCCTGGGGCTGAGTCAGCAGCATGAGCAAAGCTCCAGCATTTCTCAGGGCCATGTTGCCTGGTGTTACAGGCAAACAAGAGGTGTCTGCTGCCTTCATCCCCTTCAGGTCCAAGGCATACCAGGAAAGCTATGTCCAGAGGGGATGCTGAAGTGATGCTGTATTTGCTGTTCAGTAAGTAGACAGTATCTCAAGCAGTTGAGTTGAGTCCTCGTGCCCAGCTCACTGGGGAGGGATCTGCTGGACAGGCTGACCAAATCTCATAGTCCCCAGGCCCCTTCTCCCTTCCTTTGCTCCCCCTCACTGTTCTAATCTCTGTTTGGCTTAAAATAGTTTTAAGTATGGCTAAGCATCTCTGTGCCTCAGTTTCTCCACCAATGAAAAGTGTTAGATCCCACTGCCACGCTGGGAGGTGATATACATCTGGGGGATGTCTTGGTCTCAGGTCAACACCCTGGGGACCCTGCCCTCATCACAAGTGTTGTATCAAGAGTATTGTCAGCCCTACAGACATCCTTAGCCCCCAGTCCCAGGAGCAATGGGGAGCCCAGGACTGACAAAGATCAAAGCAGCACAAGTCCAAAGGTAAACCCCTTGGACATTTCTTCAAATGCTTGGACAAAGTGCTTCAAAGACAGGCAAAGCCTTACTTGTAGCTCTGTGTGCTGTTTACCAAATGTGGGTCACTTGAAAGCAGGCAGTGGGTCACAAGTGAATCCCAAATGGACTGTTCTGACTGGGCTGAATGGTGTCCCTCAGCACTAGGATTTGCTGTTTGGGTTGAGGAAATGCCTCTGCAACTCACATTTCTCTCATTTTTCACTCTTGTTTTTCATTTTTCCCAACTCATTTTTAACTTTTTCTTTTTTTTTCATCAAAACACATTTCCTGACACAAAAAGGTCTTGGTAAATGTTCTCTGACTCATTGAACTGCCCAAACAGATCTTCTGCCTCCACAGGAACTGGACCATCCTGTTTGTGGGTGCAACAGCCACCCCCAGCTGCATGCTGAGGGCTGAGGAAAGCTGTTCCCATTGTGAAACACTCCCTGCCAGATGTGAGCAAGCCCTCCCTCACATCTGGAGAGCAGTTAGCCATTTCGATTTTCTCTCTCAAGTTGTTTGTTACCTTGTCCCAGAGCAGGACAAGCCTTGGAGATGAGGCTCTTCACCCCTTTCTGCAGAGCAGTCCACCAGTTTTTGCCTGGTTTTGTAAACCCAGAAGGAAGACAATAACACCCCCTGAAAAGTAGTTTCACTGTCAGAAGAGAAGTTTGTCTCCTCTCCTTTGATATCCTGCAAGAAATCTGTGGGAGTTTGGACAGTGGACTTGTTCAGTAGTACAAATTCACAGAGATTTAGGCTGCTGGTACTGTGTCCCTTGGTGGTCACTGTCCTCTACAACATGTCTGAGACCTGCCTTTCTCTGTCCCAACTCACTGAGTGCTGCAGAGGTTACAATGCCTGTGGTGTCATGGCCAAACATAACAGTCAATAAAGGTGATGACCCTGCTTGGTTGTCCACTTCAGCCAAAATAAACGCTTTTCCCCTTGGGCTGTTGTACAAGAGGCTTCAGAAATTAGGGAAATTGCTCCCACAATGTCCCTGGTAAATCTCAGGGACACACCATCCATCAATGTTTTGCAGTCTGAGACAATAGTAACATCTCCTGCTACACTGGTACAAGCCCAGACACTGTGCTCTGGCTTCCTGTAAACAAAAGCTGTTTAGCTCTAAATTCTTCTTTTGGCTCAGGCTGCCCTGGTTCAGTGAGGATGGTATCAAGATAATCATCACATGGATTGTATTTCTGGTAGAAGGCTCCATTGCACAATGGTGCCTCTTTATAATGCCCTTGGAGCAAGGAACTTCCAGGCTGGTTTCTCTGCCAGGCAAGACTGAGCATCAGGTCTCAGCACCAAGTCAAGGGAGAAGTGGTAGACAGCAAGGATCTGAAATCTGGGGCTGAGGGGTAACAGATAAACATTTACAGACTGCAGTGCAAAGGAGAAAAGATTTGGGCTGGAGTAGAGCATTACTTTTTTCCCAAAGCAAGACAAAGCAGGGGAGGAGTGGTCTTTACTAGGGAAAAGAGGCAGTGGTCCAGAATATTTCAGGCCAGACCAGAACAAACACAAGTTATTTCCCTACTTGAAAATCCACCCTCTACTCTGAAAGGTTTACTGCTTGATCTGGGAAAACTGGAGACCTCTGAGTGAAGCAAGAGTGTGGGCAGCCCTGCTCTGCCTGTGCCTGATCTCCCAGCACCTGTGCAATCCCCAACACACGATCCAGTGCACTGGACTAAAAGTTAAAAATCCAGTCCAAGCTGGTTGTGTGGCATCAGTGAAGGGAGAGATTCATCTTCCAGGAACAGCTCATTCCCCCTGGACAAACACCTGAACTTATGGGGTTGTAATTTAACCTCTCATCCTTGCTCTACCCTTCAGATAAATTGTTGTCCTCTTTCCCCACCTCCTACTACAGACCCAACCATGGTCTCCCCTCCACTCTTCTTCACTGTCACCCCCACCAATCTCTTCCTTCTACACAAACACCAAGCAGAAGCTTGACTTCTCAGATAGGGTGATTGAGAGCCATGTCTGCATTAATCCATCCACCACAGCTCCTGCTCCCTCCTGAGAAACTGGGCCACAAGGAGGGACTTACTGGGTGCCTGCCTTGACTAGAATGCCTTGCAGGGGATTCAGTTTCATGGAACAGGATCCATTCTTCAGAAAGACTTATCGTGGCCTTGAGCATCCCTGGTGGGGACCCAGTAAAGTCCTGTGAAGAGCACCAGCTCCTTAACTAATTAAGCTAGGAGGGTTAAGGAGTCTGTGATACAAAAGGCATCCTGGGAATGGCCAGTGACACTGCCTCAGAAACTGAGAGAGAAACCTCCTGCCAGCAAGGACCTGCACCTTGTCCCCCACCACCCACTCAACTCTGGTGGGCAGTTTTGCTTGAGATCATTTCCCCATGCCTCAGAGGGATGTGGTGGTTCCTCACCCCACGCTGGCCTGACAGCCACCCCACAGGGACTGCAGTCACTCGCCACTCCGGATTCAGTCACCACCGCCACAGCCAGCGATGAGCTCAGCCATCCGGCACGCGGGGCAGGTCGATTGGCTTGAGATGAGCTAATGCCTGCTCTGCACAGACGGATAGAGGGGGAGGAGAAGACACGCTGACTTGCTAGTTCATCCCATGACGAAAGCCATGGTCCAGCCCGTTGCCCTCCCAGGACAACGCGCAGCTCCCACCTCCCAGTACAGCTCTGCTCCATACTGACGATGGAAGCAGGGCCATGGCACACCCTGATACTGTCTGCCCACAGGTCTTCACTGCTTTCCTTGTGACACCAAACCTTCTCCTGGGGTCTTGCACAGCATCTCGCCCCATCCCATCAAGGTCCCATCTGTCTGTAGAGCAATGACATCCCCTCTGTGGGCTGGCATCCCAGCCTTCTGTTGCACTGAGCTTCTGACTCTGTCCTGGTGCCAGATGGCTTAGGAGGCAGATGACTTCATCTCTTTTAAAGGGGCAAGGGATCTGTCAGCAGTGCCCTGTAGGAATCAGTGTGCATCATCCTTGGGGAGAAGCCAATGAGGGGAGCATGCCACAGCAGTCTTTATAACCCACTCCACAAAGGGCCCAAAGAAACTTGGATTCCAGTCCAACACTGTCAACAGCCTCATGCCCTTCGCTCTTAGCAATCACTTGTGTCTGATCTGTCCCACAAAATAGCCTCGTGGAGTGGGGAACCTGACTCCAGCATGAGCTCCATGGTGATGTGCATCTAAGGGCATGGACTACCCAACATTCAGCCTCAAAAGCCAAAGATATCTTAATGAAACCTGCACTGAATGCAGGTAAGACCAGAGAAGGGGTTTACATTGCACCAGCCTCTATTCCCAAAACTAAATATGATGGGTGGCCTGAGTGAAACCCACCCACAAATGGACTCCTCTTGGACTTTGGGCCAGGGTAATGTGGAGCTGCTCAAGGGAAATCCAAGTTCAAATTTGTATTGGGTGCAATGAGTGAGTTTCAGAGTGAGAATCAGGTTTGAGCACAGAGGCACAATTCAGGGGTTTTGATTACCAATCAGAAGGTCTGCTGCAAAGGGAGAGCTGGATCCACCCTATACCCCTTGGGAGATTCCAAGAAGATGACAGATGCAACCTGCCTGTCCTCCTCTGCAGACAGCACCTGCCTCTCTCCCCTGCATGTTCTACCCGTCTGAGAGCTGGGGGGTGGTTTGTAGCTCCACGGGAATGATCCTGACTTATCAGAACAGCTTCATGGAGGGTTATCATCAGCTGGTCAAGGAGGTTTCAGTACAGACACAGCATGGGGAGCTGATCCCTGCACAGGACTGGATCCTCCCAACCCCCAGCACACGCTCCCACTTGTTGGGGAAAATGCTGCTGCTGTTCCAGGCAGATAATCGCCCCTTCCCTTGCAAGTCCCTGCACGCTCCCGTGCAAACATACCCACAGAGCACTTCAGTGCAGCAGATGCTGAGGCTCAAGGGCCAGACACGCAGACCAGCTCTCTTTTTTTTACAAAGAGAGGAAACAAAAGTTGTTTGTCCCTGAGGGAGGTAACTCACAGACCCCAGCACACCTCTGGGCAGACATTTGCTGTAGATTTGTTGCTGTAGATTTGGAGGAACACTGATAAATCATATCAGGCACCATGGCAGAGCAGTGGGAGCTGGGATTGCTTAGGAGGTGCCCACCTGGAGTCTGGCTGCCCACCCTCCCTGTGACAGCTGGAGCATTCCAGTCCCAAGCTGGGTCAGCTTGCCCAAAGAGTGGTAGACCGTCAGGAGGAATGATCAAGGGTGAAGGTCACACCATCATGTCTGTTTCTGAGGGCAGAATAGTTTAGAGAAAATCCCCAGTGCCACATCTCTATAGCACTGACCCGACCTCCAGGTCCATGGAGGCAACACTCCAGCAGGGCCAGTTACAAGTGTTGGCCAGGAAGGGCACATGTTTAGGAGGATGAGCTGGAAGATGAGCCTGCAGGCATG
>NW_008689521.1:23723-78392 GCF_000695815.1 Acanthisitta chloris
TTCTGGTCCCCAGTGAGTAGGTACAGCCATTGGCAGGGAGGCCCCTATAAGTGTTTCTTGTCAGTCCAGAGAGGCCCATGGTGATTTCCCTACCCCAATCTGGACATGCTGCTTTGTTGCAGAACTCTGTGTGCAGCTAACCCACAGCAGAATGTCTTGGCTTTATCACATGTGGATCTTGGGTGGAACCAGGAAATGAAATCTCTCCCTGTGATTAGGGAGAAAGGAGCACAGTTGCCAGCCAAGTGATGGAGCTCTGACATTCCCTGTGCTCTGGAAAAGGGCCCATTGCATCTGGTGGGGTGAGATCCTGACAGCAGGACATGGTGGCATGAAATGTTGACACCAGCTTATGGAGCTTTTGTTATCTTGTTTGACTGACTGTCTGAGTGGTGTGAAGAAGGACTCAGGGCAAAGCCAGGCATCATGCACAGCTCCATATTTCTTTCTTCCTGGCACAGTTTCCCCAGCCAGGCCAATACTCTATGCTTGCAACCACAGGTAATTCTGCAACCCACCCCTTTCTGCAGGAGAAGGAGTTGCTCCTCAGGATAAACACAGCTCTTTTCTCCCCAACCCAGCCTGACTTCAAGTTGAACAGGACAGCTGAGAAAACAGAGCCAGAAAGTTTTCACCAGTCCCAGGGTCTCACCCACCACTGATACAGAATTAACAGCTGGACTTCAGGAGAAGTTCTTCCGTGCTTCTTGTCCTGGATCACTGGGATAGTAACCAATCCAAATGGGTTCTAGGAGACCATGTTTGCTTTGCATGGAAGGCAAAAGTCCATCTTAGTGTCCTAGTTAACTATAATGTGAGGATTTTGAGGTCTCTTCTCCATAGCTAGATTGCTGCTCATGCCAATGCCGTGATTGAATTAGGAAAGGCAATATTTCATATTAAACTACCTGGTGCATTTGGAAAAGTAGACAGGCTTTTGGACAATCAAATCCTCCTTCACTCATGCCCCCAAAAAGCCTGTCTACTGTTGTTTCAGCTACACCTGTTTGGCTAATATGATGTTCTGCTGTTCCATAGTAAAGTGATCTCTGAGAACTATGTCCCCTACAGCCAACAAGACTGGTACCATGCTCTGCCACCACTGTGGAAAGGAACACCTGATGTCACATCTGCTGGCAATGAGGTGGAGTTGTCAGTGGCTTTTGTGCTCACTGGGTATTTGTACGTTTTGTAAGGGCATCAGGTAATAACCAGCCCCAGGTTATGTATAGCCTTTCTGCAGGGCTCTTCCATGAGAACCAGCTTCCTCAAAGAGCATTTCATCAGCAAAACATGGCAAAGATAAGGGGCTGAAAAAGGGCCACCTTTTCAACCTGTGACCATCTGGAACAGCAAGGAGGCAGTGCAGAGAGGAGAGCTCACTTGTGGGTGGCATGGAAGGCTCTTGCCTTGCTGAGATCAGCACTGGAAACCTTGCTAGGTGAGGGTTCACACCTCACTACACTAGATGAGACCAAGTCCCAAAGTCCAGTGTCTCCAGGGTTCCTCACTGCTCCAGTTGCAGGCAAAAGGAGCAAGGCACCTGGCCAGTAGTGAAAGGCTCCAAACACAGGGAAATGCTGGTTCTTGTAGCAATCAGCTGATGCCCTGAAGCCAGAGGTTTGCTCACTCACACCTTGGCATGCTAAATATAATACAGGTATTGTTCTGAGCCCTGCGTCAGCCCCACTGAAATCCAGCCACCAATACCTGATTTTCTCGCCTTCCGTGGCTGTGAGACACAGCTGTGTGAAGGAACTTTTCCTTTCATTCCTCCCAAATGCACCTCCCATTGCCATCACTGACTGATCACCTGGACTCCTCTCATGAGACTTCTTAAAGAAGTGGTGCTAATTTGCAGTTTCAAGGTATTGTTGCTTCACTTTTATATTCCTCAAAACTTCCCTGCAAGTTCCACTAAATGTAATCTGAATAAAGCAGCTTGAAAAAAAGGATGAGCTGCAAGTATAAATCTGACTGGATTTATGCCTTCTTCTCATTCAGTTCAAACTGTTTCTGACAGGTTACTATGAGCTTGAAATCAAAGTAATTTTCCAAGTGGAGTGAAGATGCTGTGAACAGAGCACTCAACATGAACATTTGTAGCACAAAAACTAACAGAGAGTTCCCAATCCAGCACTGACCCCAGAGAGACCATTCAGTCTCACCATGCTGTGCACATTTCCTCTCTTACTCTTACTCCAAACTGTTCCCTAGGTTTAATCTAAATTCCTGATCAATTTTGATTCCATCATAATTGCATTTTCTGGTGAATTTACCATATTGCTCTCAATTGAACTCCATCAACTCCAAATAGTCCAATTCAACATGGGTCAACTTCACAACTGTTTGAATTGCACCATGAAATCACACAGATTTTCCCATGCATTGGTGTTGTGGGATTTAAATTGAGAGCATCCAGTTTGAGACAAGTTCCTGTCGAGGCTGTATGTGCAGTCAGAGGGTCTATAACCTGTTGTCCTGGGGGATTTGCTGGTGAGTAGTAAGTACCAAGAAAAACCACACAAATCTCCAGTAAAATGTTTGGTCTCCTTATGCTGCCATCTCTCCTTGCTGCCTTTCTCTTTTCTCTGCTTCTTGCCTTTCCAGGACAGGGACCACCTTTTCATCCTCTGCCTGTGCAGCACTGAGCACCCTGGGGCTTATTTGCAGTAGCCAGGGTTTCTGGGGGCTCCCCCAACACAAACAACAACAACCTTCAAAGTGCCTCTCCACATGCAGCTGCTCTGAGGGCAGATTCAGGTTTCCCCCACCCCCTTCTCCCCAACCCTCCTTACAACACCCACCTGGCAGCTAGTTAAAAACAATCTTTTGGTTTTTCAGGTGTGTTGGAGGGATTTACCTGACATATTCCACCTCCCCCTTCCCCTCTTGCAGTTGAGGTCCTGGATTTCATGGCAATACTAGTTAATCTAACAGTAAAAAGCTCTGCAATTATTTGGCTCTAAGGCTTGGGTACTTGCCCAGCTCTGACATACACATACACACACACACACAAGTTCACTTCTCCAGTGAGGGAGCAGGCGATGCCTCTCCTCTTCCTCCTCCTCCAGACCGTCACAGAAGGGCTGGCTCTTTGGCGAGGCAGTTCCACCTCCTGCAACTTTCTCCTTCGCTGCTCCCAACCTGTGCTGCCGGAATTTCAGCCAGCAGGATCCCTTCTTGCAGGAATTTCTTGGAGTCCTCTCCACTGATTTGCAAGCACCATGGACCCCCAGCAGCCAGCAAGGAGCTGCTGTGGGAGAGAATTTTCAGCAGAGAGAGCAGAGAGGCAATAAACTTCAGGAGACGTCTCCTGTTGCAACAGGTAAGGCACGCTGCTCGCTGGTGTGGGAAGTTGAAGTGACTCAGGGAGCAGTCTGTACAGAATGGATGGAGGAAGGCATGGAGGATGCAGAGATTTAGTCATGAAACTGTTTTTGCATTGTGAGTAGCTTTTGCTGGAAGCAGCCTTATCCTACACGGAGAGCTTTTGGGATGCAGGAGTACCCTTAATCTCTTCCTCCCTTCTGGCAGCCTTAGTATAGGGGGTTATGCAAGGAGTCAGGAAAAGCTTCATCTGTGTTTGCACAGAGTTTGCATCTGGTTTTAGCTGGGAAGATTTAGCAGGCTGCAGCAAGCAGGTGGGCTCCAGGTATCAAGGGCGAAAGCGACGCTGCAGAGTAAGGCAGGTGTGGAGGGACTGAAGAGAGAAGCACTCCAGGTGTCTGAATGGGACAGGATTTCTTCAGGGAGCAAGCTTGTGCCGGAGCAAGTGGATGTGCTGGGGCAGGAGCAGTGATGGCGTCTGGCTGTAGGCTCAGCTGTTGGCCACATACAACCTCACTAAGTGGGGTGGGGCAGCACCACTCCAACCTCTGTCCCTACCTTTTGCATTAAGGCGCTTCCACTGCCACCTCGAAATGGGCTGTGACTTGGGGGATCCCTGAGTGTGGTTCTTCCCATCCCTGCTTCTCTGTATGCCCAGGTGAGAGCTCCTCACTGCCCTTGTCCCCCTCCGCAACAGGCAGCAGAGCTAGGGAGCTGAAGCCAGAGCTACCGTGCCCACTTCGTACATGTAAATCTGTGCATGTTTTTATCTGTGTACCTTTGCTCACTATCGGGTGCTTCATGACAAAATAAGATGAAATCCCAGAGCACACCGAGTCCCAGTTCAGGGCGTGTGGGAATTATTTCCCTTGTACATGTGCAGAGCTGAGAAAAGAGGTGAAAATACATGGCGGGAGGCCTGGGCACTTGGAGTCAACGGCACCCTTCCAAACTGCAGTTATCAGCTAATCAGCCTCCTGGGGAATTAAAGGCAAACTCGGTGGAGCACAGCACTCCAGAGGGGCAAAGATCAGCTTTCACACGACAGGGGTTGCTTCAGAGAAAACCCTTAAAAAAGCTCCTTTGGGTTTGTGGCTGCGAAGGCTGAGAGTTTCCAGGGTGTGTGGAAACTCAGGCTGTGTGGTGGTCAGAGCTGGGCAGGCTCTGCCAGGCTTCCACTTCCCCCAGGTTGGTCTGAATCCAGGCAGGAGGACACAGAACCCTCTGCTCCCTCTGTTCCGGCACTCAGAGGGGCAAAGAGTGGGTAGGGGATGCATAGGGATCTGCCATGGCTCTCCAGGCTGCCAGCTAGAGGTTATCAGAGCTTCAGGATGGAAAGCAAACAGTCTGTATCGTGCTTCTAAGGAAGGCTGGGCTGTCTGGGTATTTGGGACAGCAAAGTCACCGGGCTTGGTATTGTGTACTCTTATCATCTCCTAATATGCAGCACACCTCACCTTATCGGGAACAGTTCAGGGACATCCGCCGGTCTGATAAGGGGTTGGGGTTCCTGAGGGTCTGAGCAGGTCTCTAACCCAGCCAGGGGGTTCAGTCTCTCTGCTTCTCCCCATCTGCCTGTTGTGCTCTAACATGCCCCATAACACTCCAAAAGTGAGCCAAACCACCTTGCCTGCAGAGGAGAGAGTGCAGCAGGATCAGCTCCTCTCCCAAGCCTTTCCCTTAGGTACAGCTCACACCATGGATGTATTTCAAATCCTAATATTCCCAAACCAGTGCATCCCAGTGCTCCAAACAAACAAGGACCATTCATGTATGAAGGGAGAGTTCAAAGGAGGCGTAACACCTGGAATCAAACATCTGTTAGGAACTAATGCATTTTGCATCCTGTGCTCCTGCCAACTGCTCCAAGGCAAGTCCTAGAGGATCATTCCAGCTACCTCCATGCTACAGAAATGGCATTCCCTGCTCCGTGCAACTCGCTTTGTCTTTTGCCACGTGTGGAGTATGTGAGTGCAGCTGCACCTTGAGCAGGTAGTAGTGGGCTGGTAGTAGGATTCCTTCTGTATCCTGCACAAGCATAAGAGGATTAAATACCCCTCAGCCCTCTTTATGTATTTTTTTAACTGGGTTGGCAATACTGATGCTCCATTGTCTATTAGCAAGCTGATTTGCTGAGCAAGCAATTTTTCCTCTAACCACACTTTTTCCTTGGCAATGGGGCAGGTACTGGTTTATTAGCAAAGAAACTTTCTTTCCTAAGTCTTGGAAGTAGGAGCTCCAGGGAGGGGCAGGCTGCAAGGGCTGCTAAGAAGGTTTGTAGTTCAGAAATGAACAAGCAGCAGGGTTGGAACAAACCAAAGGAAGTCCTTTTTTTTTCCCATACAGAGGTCATAATTAAATTCTGGAACAAATTGCTACAGGATATTGCAAAGGCCAAAAGTGTATTTGGCGTCAAACAAGGTTTTGATCCATTTGGGATGGATAGCTCCAGTGGAGGTTATTAAATGCAACATCTCAAGAACAACTGTGTACTTGCAGTGATGCTGAAAACAGGAGAAGCAGGTTACATGTATATTGTTTCTTATGCTTCTCCACTAAGCAATCAAAACTGGCCATTTTGGGAGAGAGAATAGAGAGAGATGGCCAAGCTTGGCTATTTTGATGATCTTACGTTGTGGGACTATTTTGGACTGACCAGGTTGTACCTTGGATAGATGCTGTGACTCAGGCAGCCTGGGAGACACTGGTTATGCCATGAATAGATAGTCCATATGGCTCAGGTTGACAGGGACACTGTGTGCCCAGCCTGGTATCTAGTTGTCACAGGTGCTGCAAGCAGTGCCCATGCACAGCTGCTGGCTCCACGGAGGGGCTGCAATGGCAGGAGCTTTCAGAAACATGTTTCCAGCAGATAGTCTGGAGTGGGAGGTAGTGACTCGTGCTGGGATCATAATGAGAGCTGACAAGGACATGCTATGGCAATGAGACCAGCTTGGTCAAACATGCCTGTCCAGGGGTTAATCTGTTCTCTGGTGAAACACTGAGCTCCCCAGGCCAGGGGCTGGTCTTGCATCAGCTTGTACAGCACTGTGGACACAGCAGAAGAGGTGGGCTGCTGTAGACAGGTCTGGGAGCTGAAGGTGTTCTATCAGCTTGCAGGTATCTCTCCACATGCAATAAATGTCTGCTGCAGGAAATTTTTGTGGCACAGCTACTGACATGCTGGCCAGCCATCCTATTACAAGGGAGGGTCATGCCCTGATAGTCTCATTCATTCTCTGTCTTCTGTGTCCTTACACTGCCTCCAAACACAGGAAAGGGATGGGATGGAGCAGCACAAGGCAGACAGATGGTAACAGAGTGAGAGAGGCTGCAGGCAGAGCGGAAAGCTGCTCTCTGTGCTCACTCTGGCATCAGAAGGGAAAGACCAGCAGGGTACTGGGCAGAGGAATGAGAAGATCATCGTATCAGTGCAGGGACAAGTCTGCAGGTGAATGAGAATTTCCTGGTAGGAGAGAAAAGGTAACGGAGGAGACACAGTGGCCAGGGCTGTGCTGCAGGGCAGACAGAAGTTGAATGGTCCATGTCCTGCTGAGCACTGGGGCTCCTCACCTGCTTCCAGCATGGCACAAGGTCTCTCACACAGCTCTTCATGCCAAGATGCTCTTGGGCTCATTCCCAACAAATTTTACCAATCGTAGGATAACATGTATGTTCCTCACAGGGAATCACAGAAAGGGCATTGGAGGATTCCCAGTACACAGGTGATGAGGCCAGTGTCCTAATTACAAACATCCAAGCTGAGTTAAGGTGAGGATGAGGACTCACAGGATCAGATAGCTCAGGGTTTGAACCCCTTCAACACTGGGCAGAGCTGCTTCTCTCTCCAGGCTTGGGTAAGCTGAGCCAAATTTGAATTCACAACTCTGGTGGGTCAGATGGGAGTTGTGTTGGGACCTCAGAAAAGATCTCACAGGCTTTGCAGCACCTAAATAAACAGCTGTTTTGTGAGCAGCAGAATTCATGAAGCTTGGTTGCCTGGGGCGCTCCCTCTTGTGTGGATTCTCTGATGTCTAATAATCAGGTTGGGCTCACAGTAGAGCCTTTTCTTCCAGCTGGGAGTCCTAATTTGGATTTCTCTCCTCTCTCCTGCTGTTTTTCACAAGCTTGTGCAAACCTAACTCCTTTCAAGACTTTACCTATCTGGTTAAATTTGGTTGACCCTGGCTAGCGGATCGAAAAAGTAGCAGGGAGGATTGACAATGTGGTCCCACACACCAGCTTCCCTCAGCAGTCTGCAGACAGGGGAATGATTAGATAACGTGCACCACAAGCACGAGGAAAATATGAAAGGCTGAGTATTAGTTTTGGCAGGAGAAACCAATCAATCAGTCGAGAAAGAGCCCAGGATCCCTTGTGGGCTTTTGCAGCCCGTGCTGATGGTCATGGCACACCTGCTGGGCTAGGTAGTTTACAGTGACTGAGGTATGTGGTCCTTGGTGCTAACAGCCTCCATGGGAGATGAATCACAGGGTGAGAGGTGCACGGTCCCAGCAGCAGCAGAGTTGGGGCACGCTCATGTGAGTGCCTGGCACACTCCAGCTGGCTCTTGTTCCAGCACGTTTGGGCCTCTGCACCATGATGCCCAACCCCAGGGCCCCTCTCACCCTGCCTGGTGAGCAGTTCCCACCATGCCCCCTTCCCACTGGCACTGCCCCTCTCCAACCCCCAGGGCTGTTTCTTTTCCCAAGTAGCAGGTACCCCATTCCCATGAGAGCCACCAGCAGGATCTGCTATTTTCTTCCTGTCTCCTGACTGTCCTAGCTGCTGTCCTTGTTCACGGAGATAGCCACCACCCCTCAGCACCTCTCTGATTATCTGTGCAGTGGCAGCTTCCAGATCACAGACAGGATATACCCTCTTGCTGCCATAACTGTGGAGAGCAGAGGAAGGGGATTAGGAATAATGCACAAGGATGCTTCCCCCTGCCCTTGGCACAAGCAAGTTCACCTCCCTGATGTCATGCTTTCCCAGGGACAGAAGCCAGCAACAAGGCAGTTGGCACTGCAGGGTTTCCTCATCCCCCGACCCCCACTGAGGGCTCCACAGCTCTGGAGCTGCTCCATTGACTCTTGCTCTAGAATGATGTTGCAATATCAAGATAAAAATCACTGACCCTTACAACTCCATAGAGAGTTCAAGCCTGTTCAAGTTCTCCTGTGCCTAGCAGATGAGCTTACAACAATGGCAGAGAAGCCTCAGATGGGTGACATGTCTGAGCTTAGGTGCTGGCAGCAGTGCAAAATCTGTCTCTCCCTGGGTTCCCCACAGAGCATTGGACAGAAATGCACATTGCAGGTAGAAAGGTGACAGGAGAAAGCCTTCAGTTTCACACACAAGATGATGCTTTGCTCATGGACAGAGGATAGCTTGGAGGCAAAGACAAATAGCACCTGCTTGCTCCAGTAAAGGGTCAAACCAGGGCAGAAGGAGGAGCAGCAAGGCACAGCCAAAGCCCTGAGGATGGAGCAATGGGTGAAATGTCCAAAGGGGAAGGGGATGAGCAGCTGCCTGAAGGAGACCACACACCACAAGATGTCATGGAGCAAGGTGCCTTCAGAGACCGTCTGGATCTCAGCATCCAACTTGTCAACAGCTGACCCAGTGACAAAGGTGGCAAAAGCATCCAGCTGTATGGAGGAAGGAGGGGTTGCACATCAGAGGAACTAAACACTTCCCAGCTACCCTTTGCATGTGGAAGGCCATCCCACTGTCTCCTCTCCTGCTCAACTAATCCATGTCTTGCACCACTGCAGGGACAGCATCCCATCATGCTCCCACTCTCAGCCCTGAGTGATGGTCCTGGCAGGATCCCTGAAAAAGCCATTGCTGCAGCAAACCAGGCCCAAGGAAGGCTGCATTGTCTCAGAATGAAGCATTTTTACTAATCCCTGCAGCAATACAGCCTGACTAGAGAAAAATGGTTTTCCAGTACCAGGTCTACCAACCTGCAACCCAAATTGTCCCACACAAGTCAAGGTCTCACAGGCTTCCCCCAAACTCCTTCAAGAGAGTC
Organism: Acanthisitta chloris; assembly: GCF_000695815.1. Lineage (NCBI taxonomy): Eukaryota > Metazoa > Chordata > Aves > Passeriformes > Acanthisittidae > Acanthisitta > Acanthisitta chloris. Next base: position 33,091 of record NW_008689521.1, read on the forward strand.
TCTGTTCCTCCAACACCCCTTATATGCCACCAGTCCAAGCTCCCCAGGAAGTCCAGGCTGCCTGCGGTACCCAAACTCACCAGGGTTGAAACACCTGCCTGGCCCAGCTGGCAGATGATGGAAGGAACATCTCCATAGTGCTTGTAGGACTATACCCATTCTGCTCAGGGACATGAGTGCAACCCCTGACCATGCTAAGCAGTCCAAGAGGGTTGAGTGCTGCACATACCAACATGAGACTCATTAATCTCATGGCTTTCTGTGGCTCTGCAGCTGAGAAGTCCCTGGTACAGTCCACCCCATGAGCATGCAGCCACCAGGAAGGGAGCTGAACCATGAAATCATGATGGTGCAGGGTCTGGCACTGCCCACAGCCACTCACTGCATGACAGGGGCAGCATTTCACGGGTCACTCTGAGCAAGGGCAGACCTTGGTTGTAAAAGGCACGTGCACCAGGTTCTACGTGATCAGCCACCTTGCTCCAGGCTGTCCAGCAATCCGGAAAAAATTTCCAAAGGTCTATCCAATCTCATTCAGAGATTGGAAAGTCAAGATGCAGAAGGGACAGCCCAACTGTGCCTGGATGGAACCTGTAAGTCCAGAAAAAGCTGCACCCTCACTAACACAGCCCCCACGCTGGCTGGTGCAAGCAGTTTTGCAAACATCAGACCTAAAAAAACCATCCACAGGCACTGGAAAACCCCGAGACACATTAAGGAAGGAAATGCCATAACTTCAGGGGCTCTTTTCATTAGTTTTCTGGCTTTGTGTAGTACCTCCAGGATGTATTTCTTCTGCTTTGCTGCAAAACCAAGCAGAGACTGCACAGCTGAATGCAGAAGCAGGATCACCTACTTGGTGATGGTTTTGTTTGGGTTTTTTTCAAAGTCCGAGAAAATAGTTCAAAAAACACCCCTCTCTCCTCAAGGCATTCAAACCCCACAGGGCTGACTTCGTGAGTGACCAGCAGGGAACTCACCAAGTCTGAGCAAGGCACCAGATGGAAAAGGATCCAATTCCCACCAGCATTGCTGTGGCAGAGAAGAGAGCAAACATTAACCAAGCAGCCCAGCCCCCACACAGGGTGTACACAGCTTCTTTCAGCTCTGGGAAGCAAAACATCTCACAGACATGGCTCAACACCTGTACAAGAAGCATATTTTGTAATCTGTGATTTTCCAACATTGAAAACCCAGGAATGGCTTTCTGATAGATCCAATTTGACAGGCATTGCCTCAGCTGTGGCTGAACCCTTTCTGCTGAGCTACTACCCAAGACAAAAGAAGACAGAGTCCAATCTCCTATTCACTTCCCCAAGACCTTGTACCCACCATCTTGGAGTATTTTCTCCCTTTGCTCTCTGTCTCTATTCCCCAATGACCATTGAAATTCAGACCCACCACTAAACTGCCCCATCACTGATTACCTGAACAACCAATTTCATCTCCCTTCTTTCCATGAACTCCTGGTTCTTGTAGCTTCTAACAAAGAAGTTGATATATTTGAGAGTGGGCTTGATTGGTACCTTGTTTCTTGTAGTAAATTAAAAAAGGGAGAGAAAATGGAGGAAGGGGGAGAAGAAAGCACAAGAAAAGGGAAAAGAGTTTGGGATACATTCTGGCAAAATAGCAATAAGGGATCAGTTGTCCTTATTTTCTAATGAAAATGATGATTTTTCTTTTATACTTCCGATCTCTTTGGACCAAGCCCCTACCACTGCTCGAAAGGGGAATGCTGCTCTTGGTGCACTCAGTACTTGCTTTGTTTTGTGTTTTGGGTTTTTATTGCTTTCAAATGCTTCTCTCGAAGGGAATCAAAAGGTGGGGCTGGGGCCACACCTGCTTCCTGGCTTGCTGCAGCACTTTTCTGAGATACAGCTGACAAACACAACAACACACACATCACAAAAGACCCCCAGGAGGGAAAGGGGAATGCTGCTCTTGGTGCACTCAGTACTTGCTTTGTTTTGTGTTTTGGGTTTTTATTGCTTTCAAATGCTTCTCTCGAAGGGAATCAAAAGGTGGGGCTGGGGCCACACCTGCTTCCTGGCTTGCTGCAGCACTTTTCTGAGATACAGCTGACAAACACAACAACACACACATCACAAAAGACCCCCAGGAGGACCCACCAGAGGACTCTCTTGGCCATGCCCTAGCCACCCACCCCAGGGCCAGAATAGCCTTGTCCTGCACCAATCTCCCCAAATCCCCCATCTCCAGGGCCTCCCCACGCACAGACTTTGAACCTCGGTGCTGTGTTTGTTCCTTCATTTCAAACCAACAGATTTGGGCATGTCTTTGACAGAGGATCACAATTTGGATGTTAAATTTAGACGCACGCTTAGGCTCTGATTAGAGACACACCGACTGTTTACTCGCTCTGTGGGGTGTTTGCATCTACAGGGCTGAGGGCGAAGCCCCTCGAGGCTCTCTGATCCTTGCCTGGTGATTAGGAGAGGAGGCTGAATCACCACATAATGATGCCCTGGTATTTCCCTCAGTCGGGAGCATGCCTTACCTTCCTCACTCCATCCCACCGATGTGCTTTCTGCAACATATCTGCCTCCCCACGTGCAACCAGCTCCAAAAGGGCATCAGTGCCCGGGGGAGCCATGAAAGAGAGAAGTAGAGACCTTTCAAGAGTAGAAATAACTGATCCTATGAGATGAGAGACCAGAAGCAGGTGAAGGTGTTCAAGTGCTTAATGCTTGCCGCTGATCTAGCAGCCCTGAAGTGGGTATGGCCCTTGCCAGGGACCCCTGGATGATGCACTAGTACTGTCAGCACAAGGACATGGGGTAGCACAGCTCAGAAAAACAGGAAAAATGGTTCTCTTAATTTACACAAAAAGTCTGTTGCAGGTACAGTTGATTTCACCCAGTTTGAACATGGAGATCCTTGAACTCAATTGCAACGACCCTTGAGCTTGGCAGCGTTGCCCCTCCTTAGTAGCCACCTACACCTGGAATTTTAAGGGTTCTAAATTGATTTTATGCTGTTTTCATGCTATGCACAGCTTTCCCACCCACAGAAAAGACATAGAAACCCACCTCATTTCTGCTAGTTCATTGCTGTCACCTTCCAGGGTCAGTTCCAACAGGGCTTTGCTGGAGCTGAGCCAAAGCAGCAGTTAACAAGATTTCCACTCGGTTCAGAGCACAGTCCCCCATTTTTATGTGGAGCTTCTGAGCTTCACTACATCCGTTGGAAATGTCCCTTTCCCACTTCAGGATAGTGTTGCATGGTGACTGTGGTGTGATTCCAGAAACAAGGAGACAGAAAGCCTACAAGTAGTAGGCAATGGTTTCTAGGCCCAGGGTGGGAGGTTGTGAGCTCTCCTGGGAGCCCCAGGACACTCAGCTGGAATAGGTCAACTCTTGAACGATACTGGTGTCCCCAAACCTCTCCATCTCATTTTCATAGCAGAGGATGAAAGAAGAGATGACAAACATGGGCTGGTGTGGAACTGCTCAAACAGTGATAGGATTTCCCAGTAATATTGGTATAGCAGATGCCCATGGAGCAATAAAAGCGGTGAAATACCACACCTCAGAGCACAGGCAGCTGCTATCAGGGGACAACATACTCTCTGTGCTAATGTTCAGGCTTTTAGCATGGGTCCTGACACAAAGAGAAACTATTAGAGTTCAAAAGCTGATAGTGATGCCTCCTAGACATTTCTCCCTAAGTTTTGACTGTGCCTTTCAAAGTTTCAGTTCATTTCCAGAGGAAATGAGGCTTCTGCCTCATGCCCCAGACATGTAGTCACTCTCCATCCCTCATAATAACTGCTGAAGCCATTGATTGCTTTCAGCCCAGCTTGTAATTGAGAGAAAAGCTCTCAGAAATATGAGGTCACAACAGGTTTTACAAAATAATTAGCTGGACAGAAGAGTAAAACCCTACTAATACCCCCACAGAGGGGAAAAGAGCAATATAAGCGAAGCTCTTCTTAGATGTTAGGAAATATACAGGCAAGAGTGAGGTTAAGGACATTCCAGGAGAGATTCAGAAGAAAGTTTGCATCTTGTTAAACACCAGAAAACCCACTCCTTGCTCAAGGTTATCCTCCCATATTGAATTGCTGGTGCCCAAGAAGGCATGTGCTCTAGCTTCAGCTTTTCTTGTGGTTGTGGAGTTCATAACGTCTCTGCTTTGCGGGTTCTCTGATGTCTTATAAGAGATGAGTTCACATTGCCATTTCAGTACAATTCAATTAAAAAGTCAATTAGCCCAGATACAAAGCGATCGGCTTCATTAAGTTTGCTGCTCATGGAACAACACTGGTTTTGTTGCTGTTTTGTTCTGCTGTCTTGTTCCATTCTGAATCAAGTGTGACTTATCCTGCTCTACAGTCCCCGTAGACACGCGCTCACGCAGCATTGCATACCTCTTCTTTCCAAGTTCAGCAGTTGAAGATGTTGGAAGGGAGCAGCTCTAGGCAAGTCCCTGCATGCTGCAGAACTCTGAAGCGCTGTTAAGTAACAAGCAACAAGAAGAGCTTTTAAGAACATGGTTTTCAGCTTCTCAGAAGGAACCACATGCCTTTCTGGATCACCTCGCCCTGCCCTCCAAGATTTTTTTTCCTTTGTTGAGCATTTGGGACTATCTTGCATTTCCTTAGAGTGAAATTTTGTCGTAAAAAATTTAGTCTGTATTTTGTAAAAATTGTGTTGGCTTCTCTACAAATTCTGGTAGTTTTGCTTCAGCTTCAGACCATTTGTTTCAAAAAGGAATGACCACAGCAGGGAGGTTGCTGGATGGCTGGCATCTGTTTACCAAGGAGAAAAGGGTTTGAAGGAAGTATGACATTTACAGCTTTGTATTTATCGGTAATTAGATATCTCAGTGAGAGAATATGACACACATTGTTAATTGGACTCTGACAATTTGTTCCTAACATTCAACTTGACTTCTAAATTGTACTAGTTCTGGCTCTTAAAGAGATGAGTCTCGAAAAAGTGTCTGGAAAAACAAGTCTTCCCTGTTTAAACTAGGAATGTGCCAAATGACTGGCAGGTACTTGATATATAATTTAAATTTAAAACAGGAAGAAACAGTTCTAGATAAAGATCTCCTAGGATATCTAGGGGAAATATATGCACCTATATTTAGCTTATCCCTGGTTTCAACCCCTAAATGCACACACAGCAGCATGCACTTAGCTTTTGAAAAGAACAGGCCTTGATCCTTTAACAAGCTCCGCAAAGCTCACTAATAAAGTTACATCCCTGTTAATCACATATGTGCTCCCTGGTTCCTTCTTTGATACACCTTGTTCACAGAGATAAATCATGGAGCCGCAGATGCTCAGGAACTCTTAGAGAAGGAAATTGATGGCGAGTGGTCATGGATGGTAGATCCTCCACAGGAATCCTGACCCTGGGGCTTTGCCATGAGAGGAGGAACCAGAGAGTTACTCAATGGCTGAGGGTTGACATGGTCAAAGTGTCTTGCTGGGAACCTGCTCTTTTGAGCAACACAGAGGAGGCAGCCAGGGTCACACCTGTGAATTAGAAGAACATTGTGGTAACTGAGACACTTGACTAGAACCTGAGCTCAGGCTGTCAGAAAAGTAACATTGTGGAGCTGGCCATTCAGCAGAAATTTGTACAATACAGCAGGGCATCACTGAGGAGGAAGAACAGATTGCTGTAGCACAGGGAGAGAAAATGGAAGACAAGACACAAAGAAACACATCAAATCACACTTTGTATATTGGTTCTTGAAAATACTTTGCAAGAACTTCTGTGGAGAGAGAAGTTAAGATGAAACAGGGAGGATGGAGAAACAACAGGAGGGAGTTTGGATTGAGTGTGAAGAGTTCAAATACGCTTTTTGACTAGGGAGAAGGCAGAATGAAGGGAGGGAGACACTGTTCTCAGAATAGAGAGTCAGCCTAGTCAGAGCATCTTGCATGACTTTTCACATTTTGCCCTCTATAAAGGCAAAATCTGATGCAGAGAAAGTGAATGGATCTGAGCCAGCATGGAGATGTGGGAAAACAGGTCTCTCACTGGCACAGAGGGAAAAAGAGCTGAGGTAACAACTGCATCAAGAAAAGTCGGGGTAGAGAGAGCAGGGAGGTAAGGCTGAGCCCATGGGGACTTCAACACACTGACCTTAATGAAAACTACCAATGTTCTTCCTTTCACCCCTGCAGGACTCAAGGAGACACCACACCATGGAAGTCACTATCAGGAGGCACTTCCTGAATTTTGCTGTTTTCCTGATGCACTGTGTGGTCCACAAGGTGAGCTGTGAGAAAGGCAACTCTTCCCCACTGCACTTCACCCACTTCTTCTACAATGCCACCATTTATGAGAATTCAGCGCCGAAGACCTATGTGGAGAGCTACGTCAAAATGGGTATTTACAAGACAGACCCTGAGTGGGACATCAGATACAGAATAGCCTCTGGAGACAACACTGGTGTGTTTAAAACAGAAGAGCACGTGATTGGGGATTTCTGCTTCTTGAGAATAAGAATCAGGAGCAGTAACACAGCACTTTTAAACCGGGAGGTCAAAGACAGTTATATGTTAATAATCAAGGCTACAGAGAGCACCTTTAGCTATGAAGCCTGGGCCAAAGTGTTAATCCACATTCTAGACAGAAATGACTTGAAACCTCTGTTTTCACCCCCTTCCTACAAGGTGTCCATCAGAGAAGACACTCCTCTGAAAACAGTGATCAGCACAGTCAGTGCCACTGATGCTGATGCTGGTCAGAATGCTGAGTTCTACTACTCCCTAAAATCGAACCTATTCACCGTCCACCCCACCACAGGGGCAGTTATGATCACAGGAAAGCTCAACAGCACCCATCGAGGCAGGCATCACCTGCAGGTTTTGGCTGTGGACAGAATGAGAAAGATCACAGAGGGGAATGACTTTGGGAACTTGGCTAGTCTCACGATCCAAGTGGAGCCACCTGCCAGGAAACCCCCCTCTATCTCCTCGGTGAGGGTGACATCGCCTGACTCAGATGAAGACTTTATCTATGCAACTCTGTCTGTAGAAAGTGGTGACTCAGAAGTAGGGATTGATTCAGTTGACTTTGTGGATGGAGATCCAGGAAGACATTTCAAAGTCATCAAATCCTACTTTGGGAGCACTGAATTCATCATTGTGTCAAACAAAGAGATCAACTGGCTACTTTACCCATTTGGTTTCAACCTCAGTCTGCAAGCCAAGGACAAGAGCAAGCCACCACTGTTCTCTCCTATTACAGTTGTCCACATACCTCCATCCAAGTATGTATCTGCCAGGTTTGAGAAAGAAGTGTACCGGGTCCAGCTCAGTGAATTTTCCCCTGCTGGAAGCCAAGTTGTTATGGTGAAGATCACACCAGTCTTCCCAAATCTGAAATATATTTTGAGACCTACTCCTGACAGCACAAGTTTTAAAATCAATCCTCACACTGGACTGATAACTACAGTCAGAGCAATGGACTTCCATGAGCAGTCTCAATTTCAGCTCGAAGTCACAACTACTAACAGTCACACATCCACAACTGTTGTCATTGACATCACCGACTGCAACAATCACGCTCCAAGTTTTACTCAGTCTTCATACCGTGGGGCCTTTGATGAAAATGTTCCTCCTGGTACCAGTGTCTTAACAGTAAGAGCTACAGATGAAGATGAAGGAGACAATGGATTTGTCACCTACACCATAGCCAACCAGAAATCAGTTCCCTTTGTCATTGACCCATACTCTGGCATCATTTCCACCTCCAAGTCAATGGACTATGAGTTGATGCAGAGATGGTATCACCTGCGAGTGTGGGCATCGGATTGGGGCTCACCCTTCCGCCATGAAACGGAGGTGTACGTCTCACTCACACTGAGCAATGTCAATGACAATGCTCCTGTGTTTGAGAAGGCAAGCTGCAGTGGCACCATCCCACGGGACTTTCCTGTTGGGAACCCTGTGGCCACGGTCTCTGCAATCGACAGTGATGAGCTGCAGCACATCAGATATGAAATCAAGTCTGGCAACGAGTTACAGCATTTTGAACTGAATCCCATCTCTGGAGTAATATCCCTTAGAATATCTCTGCGAGATCTTCCTTCTGAACAGTCACTTTTCTACTCTTTGAAAATAACTGCAACAGATGGAGAGAACTACGCTTTGCCAACATCTGTAAATATCACTGTGGTCAGCCAAGGTCTCCCTGTCAAAATGCAGTGTGAGGAAACAGGAGTCTTGAAACAACTGACAGAAACTATCATACACTCCATTGAGTCTCAGTCTCAAGGCCATGGGCAGGATGATGAAACATCTCTGAACTTGCACCTTATAAACCATAATGCTCCTAAGTTTGATGACAGCTTTCCACGATCTATTGATATCATAGAGACTGTTCCCATCAACTCAACTATTGCTGACCTTTCAGCTATTGATCCTGACACTGGTTTTAATGGGAAATTGGTCTATGTGATCTCAGATGGAAATGATGACAGTTGCTTTACCATTGACCTGGAACTGGGTCTCCTTCAAGTCCTTTCTCCTCTAGATCATGAAAGAACCAGCTTCTACATTCTTAACATTACTGTGTATGACCTTGGCACACCACAAAAATCATCTTGGAAACTCTTGGCTGTGAATGTGTTGGATACCAATGATAACACTCCTAAATTCCCACAAGGTGCCTACTGGGTGGCAATACCAGAACATGTAGCAACAGGGACAACAATAGCTCAACTGAAAGCAGAAGATGCTGATACAGATGACAATGGGAGAGTAAAATATTCTCTCCTAACTCCCACTGACCAGTTTGCCATTAACAGTATCACTGGAGAAGTGGTGGTTACAGGTGCCCTGGATAGAGAATTGTGGCCTTGCTATGTGCTGAAAATAGAAGCTAGGGACCAGCCCAAAACAGGCTACCAGCTGTTCTCCATTACAGATCTCATTGTGACTCTGGAGGATGTAAACGACAACACCCCACAATGCCTCCCAGCCCTCAACAGTGTGAAAGTCCCAGAGGATCTGCCCGTGGGAACCATTCTGCTTTTTCTGGAGGCTTTTGATCCAGACGCTGGCTCTGGGGGTGAGGTGAGGTACAGCCTCATTAATGGTGAGGAGATGATGTTTCATGTGGATAAGATGACCGGGGCACTCCGGTTGGAGAAGGAGCTGGACTATGAGAAAAAGGACTCTTACAATCTAACCGTGCAGGTCAGTGATGGTGGGAAGCCCTTCTCTCGCTCTTCCCTCTGCCACCTGGAAGTGAACATCATTGATGTCAACGAGAACTTGCACCCACCACGCTTTGCCTCCTTTGTCTTCAAAGGCTGGGTGCAGGAGAACAGCCCTGAGGGCACATCAGTGATGATGGTCACAGCAAAAGATATCGACAAGGGGAAAGATGGAGAGGTTCAATATTTCCTCCGAGAGGGCACTGGCTTGTCCGTCTTCAGCATTGAAAAGGACACAGGTAATGACATCTTAATTTAATAGTGTAACTTAAAGGCTAAAACTATGTGCTGTGTTTGGCCTGACTTTTTGACAGATAGGACATTCCTGTATTCTCTCTGTTTACATGGTTCCATGCATTCAAATCTTCCTTGCTTGTGCAGGGAGGTACTTAGTGTATCCCTGTATCTGTGTAGGAGCCAACAGGGTTTGTCTCCTTAAAATAATGGAAAATCAATGTCTGTTCTCCCCCAAAATACTGAGAATGCTGAGGTCTTCCCTTTCACTTGTAAACAAAAATTACCCTCAGAATAAGCAAACCCTCACCTTCCATGCAATCTCACAGCCATACAAGGTTGGTGCCTGAGTTTGTATCTGCAGCACAGACCAGGAAGCAGACTAGAGACACAGACTGCTTTGTTATTAAGGACTAAGAGGTCTGAGTTCCTTGAATCTCTCACAAGCACTCTCTCACATTCTCCTAGGCATCATACGGACCATAGGATCACTCGACCGAGAAGGAACATCTCACTACTGGCTGACAGTGCTAGCTCTTGACCTGGGAACAACTCCTCTGTCTTCTGTGACTGAAATTTTTATTGAAGTCACCGATACCAATGACAACCCACCTCAGATGTCCAGACCTGTCTTCTATGCCTCTGTGATGGAGAATTCTCCACCAAACACATCTGTCCTTCAGCTTGATGCCTTAGATCCAGACTCTAGCTCAGAGGGAAAACTGACTTTTCACATCCTAACTGGAAATCCTCAAGGACTCTTCACCATTAACCTCATTACAGGTAAGACTGACCCAACTCAGCATCTGTTTTTGAGGCTTCTAAGTGCCCAGAGGATGTTACATATTCAATATAAACAGCCCACAGAGCTGCCTTTGTCACACCTTCCTTCTGCAGCAAAAGTCCCAGTCTCCAACTACACTGTGTGGAGAGTCAGAGACTTGAAACCCTCAACCTGAGGGCTGCTATTTGCATATAGATGGCTCTTAGAATGACAGAAATGTGCTACTTTGAAAGCCCTAAACAGAACCAAGCAGTTGCTTTTAATCTTCCTCCTTGTGAACAACTGCCCTGTTGCACAGCCTGAGCCAGGAAACACCCTTCTGGAGGTGACTGTCTGTTCCTGAGACAGACCCAGGCAGGATTAACAAAAATGAATCCCACTGCACTTAAAGACTCCACCCATTCTCCGGTACTATTAATGTAGTAAGTGTAGTAAGCCTCTCCTGCCATCTTCCTAGACCATATCTTTCATCTGGGGATTAATTACCAGATCTTTCAGAGCCATCAAAAACCCGCTGATGTTTTGTGTAAACAGCTTCCTCAAACTATCCCAGCAGAGCTGACATTGGGCCAGTCTGGCAAGGAAAGCTGTGCTGAGCCCTTCACTCCATCAGCTCCTGGGAGAAGAGGGAAGGGAGGGCACAGAGCCTGTGTATGGGAGAGGATTAATTGCATGACTTTGATCTCCTGCAGATGATAAAAGCAGTTCACCTACTGCAGCAGGATAGAAGCCTGCCCTCAGATGAGAAATGAGCTGGATGTATTGAAAAAAGGCTAGAGTGGCTCTCAGTTGCATGTTACCAGTGATGTAATGGCTCTGGCAGTGCTCTAGAGATGCCTAGGAGGGAGATGAAAATAAAAAATGGTTGTGTTGAAACACTGAAATAATTTTGTCACAAGGAACTCATAGGGTGTCTTTACATGGCCCCATACAGATACCCCAGGAGATGTCAGCTAACTGACCATTGCTACCCCCAGCTGTAGCTATCTCTACTGTCTTAAGCTTTTTAGCCTGATCAGGACATTGCTCTGCATCCAACTTTCCCATATAGTCCAAACAGCTGTGCACAACTCAGCCCCAGGACAGCTTGCACAATGCAGGGTTCCATGAAGAGGTACCTTCAGAGGCCTTGTTTTATAAAACTGCTGCCTTTTGGATGGGATGTGCACCAGGAATGGCTATCAAGACACCAGGCTGGCTCCCCCATCTGCTGAGCTCCAGCTTGCACCCATGCACCCTGCAGGAAATTCAGCCTTTATGCTGCAGGCAAAGTTTTCACCCCAGTGTGAGTGCAACCCTGCAAAGTCATGCTTCCAAGGCTGTCATGTTCCATGGCAAAATAAGTGACACTGGCAAAATCTGATTGTTTGCTAATGAGACACCTCACCTCTAAGCCAACCCTTTCATTTCCATCTTAGACAAAAAAAGCTCTCTCAGGTATGAGTCATCTCCTCTCCATCTCTCTCTACAGTCAGGTGATTTGCATGTGAAGAGTGATAAGTTTGTCAGTTCTGTAAGAAATCCGTGGGCTGATCTTATCTCTTGGACAGTTGCTGGATGTCTCTTCTTTAAACACGAAGGCTGGAGGTTGTTTAAGGTCCTGCTTCCAAGCCTGATGAGGATTCAGTTATCCGTTGTTTTACTTGCATGTCACCCAAAAGAACAAATAATTACCTGTGAACATTGGCATAAACTGAGCTGTTTATATCCTCATGCTTACCTTATCTAAAGAGAAGTCATCTGCCTCTACTGCCAGAAAGGATATCACAGCTTGTCTAATGTTCCATTAATTAGGATAAAACTATAATCTTTGGGCTCAGCCTGGTAGTGCAGCACTGCTGGTCTTTCAGTGCTTGGTCATCCACATTAGTGCAGGGTTGTATTCAAAGAGGATTATCCCAGTGCAGTTCATATCAAATGAGTTACATTTGAACAGAAGAGATATGGTAAGTATCTGAGCACTGGAGTGCTACCAGACCACTGATGTTTCTTCTGGATTTTCAGTTAGGACATGTACTTTGTTTTTCAAATGAAGTAAATGCATCTCTTCTTTCACTACCTAGACAAAATGATCACAAAAAGACCCAGAAGCATTTCAGTTATTGATATGCCAGAGATCTGTATGATCCAGATTGCCAGTACTCATTCCATGGTCAGTCCCAAATACTACAACAGCAAAAGAGTTTGAGTAGGAAGAGCTGCTTATCTGCAATGAACCTGAGTCTTTGTCACTATTCAATGATAAACTTTGAAGTTTCAAGGGGAAACAGCGGAGGCTTCTGCTCTGAGTCACATGATTTGAGCAATCAACAGGATAACCTGTGTGTGTTAGGAGTTCCTCCAGCACCTGGATCAGAAGGGAGGTCCCTACATAGAATTCTAGAATGGTTTGGGTTTTAAGGCACCTTAAAGATCCTCTAGTTCCAATCCCCCTGCCATGGGCAGAAGACTGTGATTGAGATGTTCCTTTTCTCCTGTCCAAGATTGTCATCAAAGAGCAAACAAGTCACATTGGCACTGGAATAAACCAGAGCATGAGAAGGCCAGAAGTCAGTCTGGGTATCTCCTAGGCAGGGCACTCCTGGTAGGGGCTCCTTGGCAGAGGGAGAGGAGGAGGAAGCTTGTTCTAATCCTGTGTGCTAATAGGAATTAAGGCCGTGATGTACTGCTGCAACAGGCATGTCTACACCCAGAATAACCCTTCAGAAGAGCCCGGGATAATTACACAGGGCACAGTGCCACACTATTGCAAGTAGCCTCATTCTGGTCCTGGAGCTGGCTTGTTCTGTGTTTGATCCAGTATCTTGACACAAGGGTGGATTGGCCAGTGGAGACATAACCAGCAAGGTCCCTTGGCTTCTCCTCCTGAGGCCTTGCATGGAGACAGGAAGAACTGTGATAACTGTCCCTTGGCAGAGCTTGGCTCCTCCAGCATCCCCAAACTACTACAGAAGGGCTCTAAGCTCTTCCAGCTCTTAGTTCCCTAAGGAGGGTGGAGAAAAAGAGGGAAAATAAATGAAAGGCTAATGAGAAGAGGGAACAAAACTGTGCACTGAGATGAAAGCTTTCTGCCACTGGCGATGGAATCTCTCCAGCCCAGCCTGGCAGCTGGTGTGGAGCAGTGTTTGTGGGAGAGAGAGATAGATAGCAACACATAGAGATGGGCAGATAGTAGGGTTTGGGGTATTCTTTTGCTGGAAAGGTTTTCAACTTGTTTTGCACAGGGTTTTCAGTCCCTGATGTGAAGGGGGTTTGAGTCCAAACAGGACCGGAAGGAATGGAAAGGCTGTGACAGGCAGTTAGGACAATGGTGTTCAATCTGCTGAAAGGCTGTTTGGAGAATCCTTTTATCTTGAATTATTGATTTCCAGGTCTTACCTAGTGCTTGTTCTTCTAGTGTTTCTCCTGCTGTGTCAGTGACCATGGGCTTCCCCAGGATGCCTGTGGTTCCCTACATTTCTCTACATGGAAGGACATCCAGACACAGCCTGCTCTATAGGTCTGAGGGATAGTTGCACTGCTGTTCCCTGAACCAATGCACCACAGCTCCTGCTAAGCATGGGGCAGTGCACATCAGGGTCAGAACAAGAGGGGAGGTGATTGGAGGAGGAGGAAAAAAGGTGAAATGGAAGCAAGAGTGAGACAAGGGAAAAATGATTCCAGGAACCTCTTCCCTTCTGAGGATCTTGTGAAAACCTCAGTGCCTGCAAACCTGATTCTGGCTATTTTAACTATCTTAGATTTTCCCCCCTGCAGCAAGGGCAGGGGGCCAGCAACCTCCACCCCAGTCCTGCTCTTGCCAGCAGAAGTTATTATTGTTTTTTGTTCCCTGACAACAATGCACTGGTAATTTCGCTGCTCCTGTTCCAACACCCTTCTGAGGATCTTGTGAAAACCTCAGTGCCTGCAAACCTGATTCTGGCTATTTTAACTATCTTAGATTTTCCCCCCTGCAGCAAGGGCAGGGGGCCAGCAACCTCCACCCCAGTCCTGCTCTTGCCAGCAGAAGTTATTATTGTTTTTTGTTCCCTGACAACAATGCACTGGTAATTTCGCTGCTCCTGTTCCAACACGACCAGCTTTCCTCTCTCCCCTTTCCAGGCAGCAAGCAGGAGAACTGCAGACAATCCTCTCACACTGCTGTGTGTAGACAGGCTGCTGGAGCAGAGTTTGAGCTTTCCTGTATGCAGGCAACAGAAGGGACTGTTTCTGGACCTTCAGGTGGATGCAGTGTTTGGTTAATTGGCCTAGTGCAATTAGGACCTTTGACAGTTTTGTTCAGTCTCTGTAGGACTCAGCAGAAACCTTCAGGGCCACATGCAAGAACACAAATGAAGAACACCATCTCAAGTCTCATGGGGCAGGGTGGCTGGTGATTTCTAGCAGGGCAGGGTACTGATAAGTCACACACATGCACACATAAAACATTCGCTAAAACTAAATGTGCACTTCCCAGGTCCTTGTAGGGAGCAGCAGAAAGAACCAAAAACTGTTTCCCCAGGCCATGAAAGCTGATGGCTTTCTCTTTACTAACAGTTTCCACTTCCATTTTAGCCCTCTGGCCTCACAGGGTGTATAACCAAGTAGCAACAAATAAAAATACACATTAATTCCAGCAGACTTCTCTCAAGAACCATGTCCAGTCTTGGTCTCCCCATCTCTAGGTGCTCAGCAGCCATGTGAACACTGCTGTCAATTTGTTCATCTTGGCAGCACACAGCACCATGGCTCTGAATGGGAATTAGAGTGATTAACCATTAACCACAAGAGCTGCCTGTTCTCCAGGCAAAGTGGTAACTGGCTCCAGAGAGGGGAACTGGGAGTTGCCGTTGGACACAGGCTTAGGGACAGATAGAGTTTGCCTGGGGTCAGGAGGAGAAGTCAGCCCTTTTACTTGTGGCTTCACATCAGCAGATGTGAAGCTAAACCAAAATATTCTATCTGATGAGACTCCCAGCTGGGATATGGTACAGGTCTGTGATAGAGAGTAAAGTCAGCTCTTAATCCCCAGGAGATCTGAGCATCTTCAGTGGTATGGACAATCAAGACAGTCATTAAGTTCCAGTTCATATGTCTTCACTACATTCTTCCTTCTTCAGCTCTGGAAAACTCACCTATGATCCTGTTCTCTTTCAATTTTTTTTCATTAGATCATGAAAGAACTTCAGGGTGTGGACAGACAAGTCCAAAAAGTCACTTCAGAGTGGTTAAGTTCCCTTCCATCAGTTGCCATGCAGAAACCCAGTGCAAACAAGGTGTTAGTCTGCCACAACTGGATTTTACAATCTGATAGACTAGAAATATCCCCAGTGTGCACACAGGTGCCAGGTAGCTCAATATCTGTGTATCCTATGGGTTTGTTAGGCCAAAATTATGAGCACCCCCTGAGGTATGTGGAGTTTTAGGCTTTGTTCCTCTATCCCAGCCAACCTACTGGCAATGTGGAAAGGAGCATCAGAGATTTCAGTGAATCGCTGCTGCAATTCCTTTTTCAGGCCCCCATTAGGAGAGCATTTCCATGAGTTTTGCTGCTAATGAAGCCCTACAGCCTCTCACAAACCTGGGAGAGGTTCAAAAACTCCTCAGCCAGTGGGTTCTCAGACCACTGAGTCCTCTTCACCTGCCAAGATGTTGAAGGGATGATTAGGGAGAAGAAAAAAACCTGACATATAAGCAAACAGAGTTTTTCAAAACATCTTGTCATAATACATTAAGGAGTGTTGATTTATAATTGTAAAGGCATCAAATAAACGTTTAGCACAGTGGCTGGTGCCAAATGTGAATAATCCCAGAGAACAAGTGGAAACGGTGAACAATAGTCTTGTTCCAAGCAGCTGCTCCTTGCTCCCTTCTTCAGCTGCCCAGTGTTTCCTGCAGCCATTTCAAATTTTCTCCTGCCTATCATGCTCAGACAGCAATACAACAAAGTATGGTACAACTGAAAACAATACTATTAATTAAAACTTTCTGGCTTTTGACCAGAAATGAGAGTCGAGATGGGTTCATGCAACTCTGATTTACAAGTCTTTCAGGATGCACAAGTGCATGTGCTCACACCACTGCACATGTACATTGCCTCCCAGGGTAGCACGAGCCTGTGTCACTACTTACTGTGGTCAGGAAAATTCACCCTGCCTTTTGTTTGTGAAGGGAATCAGGACTTCCCTTCACAAGGAAGAGACGCTATGATAGTAGCTACTGCTGGGAGCAGGAGATGAGGGGAATGGACAAAACCACTCACAGGTGTCAGACTTGATGACTGTCAGAAAATCATGCATTATATATATGCAATTTCCATGATCAGTAAAGCAGTTGTGAAAATGGTCTAGAGTTGCTTTTTATAGAATCATTGAATCAACCGGGTTGGAAAAGACCTCCAAGATCATCAAGTCCAACCCTACTGTGGTTACCAGACCATGGCACTAAGTGCCACATCCAGTCTCATCTTGAAAACCTCCAGGGATGGTGAATCCACCACCTCCCTGGGCAGCACATTCCAATGTCTGATCACTCTCCCCGTAAAAAATCTCTTCCTAATATGCAACCCAACCCTCCCCTGGCAGAGCTTGAGTCTGTGCCCTCTTGTCCTCCTGCTGGTTGCCTGGGAGAAGAGACCAACCCCCACCTGACTCCAACCTCCTTTCAGGGAGTTGTACAAGAGGGTGAGCCTCCTCTTCTCCAGGCTTCACCCCAAAGGTGAAGAATCAAGGCACTCAATAAGGACCATTGTCAAACCAGACATTCAAACAGAAGCCTCAACTCCATCCTTTCCACACTCAGCTTAGTCATTGACAGGTCAAAAAGAGGCAATTATGATGATTTTGTTTCAACTCTAGTTTATTATAGCCACAACTCCTCCTGCATCCAACCTATTCCCTGTGGTTAAACTACTGTGTATTTTTTAGAAATCCCTCAAATCTTGCAATGGTTAGAGGATTCATCTCATCTCTCAGCAAGGCTGAAACAGTATACCAACATTATTATTGACTGTGTACTTTATTTTTAGCCTGAATTTATTTGTTCTAGCAGTCGAATAGAGGGTATTTCCCAAGACAGAAGACAAACCTTTGTCAAAACACTGTAAATTACAAAGAGCAATATTCAGCACAGGGAAAATAGGAGTTGAGACTTGTTAAGAGGCCAAACTTGTGCCAGTGCATGCAGAATGTTTCTTACTTAGAGGCATAAGAAGTCTTGTTTTCATGGTCCTGCAGCCTTTCTCACCTAATGCCTTGCCAACCCTCAACTGATGCAGGCATCTGGTAGGTGTTCCCCCTCCTCCGTGGTCTCTGTGATCAGAGGGCAAGAGCAACACCTCCACGAAGGCATTCATGCTGGAAGGGGACAGCTTACCCTCTGGGGGTATCTGTCTTTCTCATCTGGTCATAAAAGGAACCTGAAACAGGACCCGTGGGCAGGCTGATTTCGGGTGCTCAGGGATCTGATCAGCCCTGGCTTTCCTTGGATGCTGAATTTTGGAGCTCAAAGGGTTTCTTTCTTGGCAGGTCTGATTTCGACGACTTCACGGCAGCTGGATCGAGAATACAAGGCTGAACATATCCTAGAGGTGGGTAATGATGATTGTAATTAGCTTTATTTACCTACAAGTGTATTAAGTCCTCAAAGAGCTTTCCTTGCAAGTTGGAGCAGAGAGAAAGAATCTCATCCCATCAGCTCCCAACTGCTGGGAAACTTAATTAAATGGTGTGTGCTGCCCTAAGAGACAGCTGCAGCAGTACTGCAGGGTTTATTATTTTCTGGCTGAAGAGTGGAGCAAAAGGCCTGTTCTGGAAGCTGTGGGAATGCAGGAAGAGGACTGGAATTGTCCTCTAGCAGGATGGATAATAAGCTACGGGGGAAATAGCAAGCCAGAGAAATCCAACTCACTTATCTCATTGTATCAGACATTGCTGTGTAGCTTTGGTTATCGGTCCCCATCCTCAGCTGCTCTGAGCTATGTGTGTTCCCATTAGAGGGATCTGGAGATGTTTCAGTCTATCAGGGTGATGGAGGATAATATATTTCTCTCTGTAATACAACATGCTGGGAGCATGCACAGGCACGGTGGAATGATGATGGGTGATAACTTGCCAAGCCATTGCAATACAAATGTTTTCAGCTGTGTGGTCCCTAATGACCAACCTGACCCACTGCCCAGAGCAGCTGCAAGCAGGAGCCCTACAAACTCATCCACTTGTGCATGAACAAGCCCTGCAGAGTGCCAGCTACAGCCACTTAGTTTTACCCTGCAGGGAGGAGCAATGCCCCTGATAATGGTGAGATACAAATGCAGATCCACACAAAACCCCTAGCTGAGGCATTGCCCATCAGGATGAAGGGTGGCTGCTCACATCCTAGGTCATGTCAAAGAGCTCTGTCACCTACTCCCTTTGCTTGCTGACAGGTGGCTGTTTCTGACAATGGAGATCCAGCCCTGAAATCCACCAGCAGAGTCGTGATACAAGTCCTCGATGCCAATGACAGTCCTCCCAGTTTCCCCCACAAGCTCTTAATGGTGCAGCTCCCCGAGAGAGATGCCTCAGAGACACCTCTGCCAGTCTACAGGCTGATCGCTTCGGACCGTGACCAGGGCCAGAACAGCCAGATCACCTACACCATTGAGGAGGAGGAGGAAGGGATATTCACCATCAACCCCACAACTGGCATGGTCTTCTCCAGGAAAGCTTTTCCTGCCTCTGAATACAACATACTCACGGTGAGAGGAGAGGGAAACAGAAACGATGGGAAGAGAAGGGTGGAGTGGAAAAGAGAGGAAAGGGTGCAGAAACAGAAAAGAAAAAAGAAGGAAAGAGATGGAGAAAATGCAGTAGTGGGATAGCTTGAATGAGGCAGACTTGGGTTACAGGGGAGAAATTGAGAGGGAATGATTGGAGATGCAGAAGGTGAGAAGCTATTAAAAATGGAGGATAAATTTAAAATTAACTGTCCAAACTACTTTCAGAAATGAATCCATGATCCCATATGGATATGGACCCAAACACAAACAGTTTTTAGGTTTCAGCATGCCTCCATTTGGTAGTGTGATGAGGCCATGGGGCTTAGCTATAAGCTCAAAGCTCTCCCACAGTCTGTGGGTCCTTGCAACGAGGCTTGTGATACAGGTGTCTGTGGTGGATTGAGTTTGTGACATTTACTTGACAGTCAAGAGGAATTTGGGTATCATGGCTCTACCTTGGAAGCAGACAGAGCATGGGCCACTGGCTCAGGAATTGTTTTGTGGGATTTTGGGCACATTTTGACATGAAACTCCTGGTGGGTGGGAAAAGCAGCTTCCCAGGGGTCTCCTGTGGCCTAAACCAGCCTTCTCCCTGACTGCATGTGCATTTCCTGGCAGGTCAAGGCAACAGATGGTGGCAGCCCACCACTTTCCTCCCACGTGAGACTTCACATCAGCTGGGTTGCCCGGCCCAGCCCTTCTTCAGAGCCACTAGCATTTGATGAGCCCCATTTTAACTTCGCCGTGATGGAAACAGATCCTGTAAACCATATGGTGGGAGTGATCAGCATTGAGATGGGCCCCAGCCAAGTGTGGTTTAATATCACAGGTGAGACACAGAAATTACAACAGGGCAGTGGTGTCTGGGAGCATTTGCCCTGGCTCCCTTGGCTTTTAGCACTCACATGCCTGAGCTAATGAAGTTGTTTGCTTTAGGTGTAGGTGAGCTATAGGGAAAGCTTTCTCACAGGCACCAAAAGGCTTAAGCAGCCATAGACAAAGCTGCCTGTCCAAGGGCTTCAGTGCCAAATGCAATTACCTAACACACTTGTTAATGATGTTCTGGAACTTGCCAGTGTTTGAGGTGTTCTCTGATGTCGCATGAGAGGCAGGGCATGGCAGTCCCAGCTCCTCCTGGGAATCGAGTGACACTGTTGGTTTTGCTAAAACAGCCTGCAAGGATCCAGGTGCCTGGCTGGGTGTTTGAGACGTCCATCCCTCATCTCTCCCTCCCTGCCAAGACTGTACACGTGACATGGAGCCAAGAGGGAAGGATTCCTCAAAGACCTGGTGTGCCCTAACTGGTAGGGCTCTCCCATCTCTTGGCATCCTAGGGATGACATAGACCTGAAATGCAAAGAAGCTCTAGTGCCTTCTCTAAGACACATGATGCTAGGGCAGAGGGGACGTGGGCTGTCACCCCAGGGGACTCACCAGGCAGCATGTGTGCAGAACTGGTCCTACCAACAAGAGCCAGTTGTGGTCATGTAATCTGGTGGTTTGAAATGATGCCCCAATCTGCCTTGCACAGCCTTTCCCTGGCACTGCCTGCAGGGCTTGCCCTCACCAGACAAAGCCTTGATTGGGTGAGTGAATAGTTTTTCCCGTTACTGTGTTAGGGCAGGGATAAGAGTGTATAAATACAATTAAGCAACAAGATATACAACACTACAAGGCGCAGACAATATCAGTGAAAGGTTTATCTGGCATTAGTAGTGTCTGCTTGGGTTTGCAGAATTAACGGCGCATTCCTCTGAATGTTATCCCATCATTTCCCTGCTGAATGCTGGAGCATAGCTCAACCTCATCTTTGTCAATTCCTAGTGCCCCACGTGCTGCTCAAGGCTCTCTTGGTTTATATACTGGTGGAAAAGAACAGGATTTCATTTTCCCTGCTAAGGAAGGAAAGCATCATGGTAGCTGGCAACCAAGTGGGTGATGCAGAGATCCAGGAGCCTTCAGCACCTCATTCAAATTTTTACCTTTCCCAGACCACAAAGGCTCTGTCACTGGGGTTGATGGAGTCTGCAAAAACTCTGACAAAGCACTATCTTTCTTTATCTCTCTCCTTTCCTGGGCTTCTTCTCTCTCTTTGGCACTGTGCACAGGGAGCCCTTCTCTCTTTTCTCAGGGAAAGGCATCCATGGGTCTCTCTTCCTCTGTCTCTGCTTCTTTCTGCCTTCTCCCCAGCAGGAAAGTGGTGGTCCAGATGGCTAGCAACCACTGCATTCCTCCCACAATGGAAGATAACTAATATAGCAACCAGCCAAGATATTCCCAGCTGGTAAGAGAATAAAGCAGAGTCCAGAGCATCTAGTAGCCAGGAAGGGAGAAGCTGAGACCTGGGATAAATCACAGAAAAACTGTTCTTACCTCTCCATCTCTCAGAACAACATAGCAGTGTTTCACATGCAATCGAGGCCTGACAGGACACGAGCAAGCGAGGCATGAGAAAGGAGCTGCCATGCCAGGGCTGAACAGCAGTAGGGTGAGGGACAGACTTCTGCTGCTGAGCTGCTCAGGCCTGCGGTTCCCAGCACTACGCAGCCATCTGGGTTGGAGGCAACATGCTCTGCTCACCCTGGAAGCACCGTCTGCCTCCCCAACTGTTTTGTAGTGGGCTTCTTCAGGTGGTTCACAGGCTCCCAACCGTTGTGATGAAGACCATTGCTGATATGCCCACAGTATGACCTTGAATTGGAAGCCAGCAACAGTGTTGTTCTGCCCTGCAGGTCCCTGATCCATGCTAAGCCAGTGATGCTGCATAGCTGGAGACCTTGTGCAAATAAATCAATGCTCAAATGTGCCTGTTGCCAATCTCACCAGGACATCATATGCATAAGTGCATCTTTCCCCTTCTCTCCTCCACCTCATTTTTTCTAATTCCTCTCACCTTCCCTTTCTACCTCTTTGTCACCATCTGTGTCTACCTCTTTGTCCTCCCTATCTCCTGTGTCCATCCAACACATGTTGCATTGAGTTTCCAGATTTGGGTGATGGCACTGTCCCCACTCTAACAGTGGCCAAAGAGGTACAGCTAGAGTGAATGCCTACACAGCCCCATTCAGTGCATATTGCCTGGCATCCATATATCTGTGTCTGGGCATGAGCTCCTTGTGTGGTTTGTGCATGGTGTCTGGAGAGGAAAACAGTGGTACAGCTAGAGTGAATGCCTACACAGCCCCATTCAATGCATATTGCCTGGCATCCATATATCCGTGTCTGGGCATGAGCTCCTTGTGTGGTTTGTGCATGTTGTCTGGAGAGGACATCCTTGTCCTCTGGGTCTCCAGGCAGCCCCTGGAATCCCTTCCCCTGCACAGGCTACCAGCACCTGCAGCTTGCTCCAGACAGAAATCTGCCTGTAACTTCCCTCCTGTTTCCCTTTTTCATCTCTCCCTCACCCCAGGTGGTGATGATGACATGGATTTTGACATTGAAAAGAGTACAGGCAGCATGGTCATTGCAAGACCCCTTGATGCAAGGAAGAAGTCAAGCTATAACCTGACAGTAGAAGTCACTGATGGGTCCAGTACCATCAAAACCCAGGTAACGTTTTTGCTTTAGTAGAGACCCCATTGGAAGGGAGTATATGCCAAAGGGAATCTTTCTTCTGAGTCTGCTGAGCCCTGGATCAGGTGCCAAGCACAAGAATCTCCTTTACACTATGATATTACTTCACAGCAACCCAAGTCTTTCCTAAGTAACAAGCTAAGATTGTTTCTATGTTGTTGGAAATACAAATGGACTAGGAAAACCTGGATCTTTCCTGATGATCACAGCCAGCACACAAGGACACATCTACACCACCAGCCAAGCTGGGCTGGCAGTTTACACACTCAGTCCTCAACTTGCTCTCAGCTGCTCAGGCTGAACTACAACACATCTGGGACAACATGTTAAGACATAAGGGAAATGCATATGCAGGCTTGGGTCCATGGTCCCATGTCAAGGGGTGTTCCTGGAACATGCTGGCATAGGTACACCCAGCACAGATGCACATGCAAGAGGTGAGATCAGGCCCAGGGATTGAGTGGAGCAACTGCAGAAATGCTGTGTACTCTGAGTTACCACATGAAAAGAAATCACTGGTGAAAGGAGACACTTTGCTCTCAGGCATCTCCCTGAGCCCCAGTTAAAATGGCCGATGAGATTTGCCCATCTTTACCCACCCTCAGGATCTTTCACCAACTGTTCTCTCCACATGTAAGAAACAGCCATAAATCCAGCCCTCACTGCACAGGAAGATCTAGAACATGAGTCACTTGTCAGTGACCCTTATCCTGGGAATTTCACTGTGGGGGATGATGAATTAGGAACACTACCATTCCTATGAAATGTGATGCTAATGGCCACTTATCTCAACAATCTTCAACTATTATTCCAAATAAACAAACAAAGCCCCACCTTTGCCTGGTGTGCATTCCCTGCCACCTTGCATCTCATCCCTACATTTATTTTGGCACTCAAGGCTGCTAGCAGATGTCAAGAAACCTGCTTGTTCAAAACCCCCATGGCATGTTCAGGTTTGCTTAAGGAAGCAATTTATTACACTTGATTGGGACTTCCTAAGACACAGGGAGTAGAATAGTAGCAGGGTCAGGACAGACAGGGTACAAGACCAAACAGAAGAAACTTATTACTCTGCAGGCAGGATTGAGTCAGCCATTCACAAGGGGGTGAAGTTGAATCAGAGGGAAAGATTTGGCTAAAAAGTGTGGAACACAAACTTTGTTTCTGACACATGCCACTCTTGAGGCAGGCCAGCCCACCCTTCCTTTACCAAACATCCCCCCTCTGTCAGCTTTCTGGTGTGTAGTCAGTGGGGGCTGCTGTGGAGGCACCAGCCAGCCAAGCTGGCACCACAGCTGAGCCACTGCTGCTTTCCATGGCAGGCTGTGATGGTTTCCCTGTGTGCCAAGTGCAGGCACGTTCAGTCTGAATGGCTTGCCAGATTGGAGAGATTAAAAAAAATGAGAGGAAGCAAACTGCAAAACACATTGGGAAGGCACAGCAGGAGTTCCTTGGGGAGGACAAAAGGGCTCTCAGTCATCACAGATGGCAAAGCCTCAAGAATTGGAAAGCTGTGCTGGTTACAGGACTCAGAGCATGGCTACGCCCAAGAGAGGTTGGTAGCTGAGATTTTACCTGGCTGCATAAATCAGGTTGCTCCCACGTCTCCGTTGCCCTGACTGTGCTGTCTCTCCCACAGGCATTTATCCATGTGATTGACATCAACCAGCACCGTCCCCAGTTCCTGGAGAGCCATTACGAGGTGAGGATTCCTGAAGATACCCCCTCAGGGAGAGAAATCCTTCGAGTCAGTGCAACAGACAAGGACAAAGGAAAGGGGCTCATCTACACCATCCATGGCAGTGTGGACCCCAAAAGCACAAGACTTTTCCAGCTGGATCCAAGCAGCGGAGTCCTCACAACAGCAGAAGGCTTCAGTTCCCAGCCCATGCCTCAGCACACTCTCACAGTGATGGTGAGTCTTAGCCAAACCCTGCTGAGTCCATTAGCTTGGCCAGGATATATGGGTCACTGGAGAAATTAAAACTGGTTCTAGTCTTTGAGGGAGGATTTGTCTAGAACAATAGGGAAGAGGAAAACAGGACGTTAACCTTTACTATATGGCCTAATCTAGGTAACACCCTGTTAATTTCATTGTAGGGCCACTGGATTCTTTTACAAGAAAACACAATAATTGTTAATGTTTGGCTTCAAGTAGAAGGCTGAGCTTTGGTGAAACTTATTCCCACCCACGGGGTTGGTACCACTAGCAAACACACCTCTCTGTAAAAGTCCAGATGAGCTACTTGGAAGCGTGGTGAGGGCAAGACTGCCTTCTCCCTGAATGTGACCTACCTGAGAGTCCCTACTCTTCCTCTGCCATTCAGGTGCGAGACCAGGAGGTGCCCATCAAGAGGAACTTTGTTCGAGTCATCATCTACGTGGAGAACTGCAACCTCCACCCTCCACAGTTCAGCAGCATCCATTACGAAGCAGAAGTGCTGGACTCAGCAGTGGTGGGCACAGAGGTTTTACAAGTCAGAGCCCTTGATCAGGACCAAGGGGCCAATGCTGAAATCCACTACTCCCTTCAAGCAGGTGAGAGACATGCAACAAGACAGTTTAGGCTATGACCATGCCTGCATTTCCGTGGTCTAACTGGTGGCCAGTTGACCAGCTATTGCAAAGAACAGAAAATGGCTGCACAGTTCTAAAACATGGGTTTGTTCCTATTCAGAGAAGATCTAGAGTGAGCAGGTAATTTCCATATTATGGAATATTAACATCCTTTCTTAAGAAGACAGCTCAATGTTGAGTCACCAGGCTAAGAAAATATGTGACTGGACGAGTTAGAACAACTTAAAATCTGCTCCTCTTGTTCATGGGAACTGAGGGAGGGATCTCTGTTCAGCTGTTAGAAGAAAGTACTCCAATTCCCACAACAGTCATCATCAGTTCCATTTGTACCAAGAAATACATCCTCAAGGAACGATGAGTACTCTCCCAGCGTTGGCTGAGGGTGGTTTAGGGTCATGCAAACTCAGTGGGCAAATATATCGTTCACTCTAAAGGTTAAAACTTAAGTATTTATGTCTGTGCCTCACTGCCTATTTAGCTGGTAAATTTTTTGCAGGAGACAAGCCATCCTTTGCTCCATCTTTCTCACTGCAATTTAGATCAAGGACTGAGGAATTTAATTGCTCCTGAAGTATTGGTAATTACAAGCATGACAGGACTTGAAGGAACTAGTACTGTCTGTGCTACCATGTTCTGCACACGAGGCAAAAGCTTCAAACACATGCTTTGCCACCACTAAATATGCTCAAATTAGAAGGGTATTTATCTCCAATTTACATTTTGATTGATTTAAAAGTTAGGTCATAGATCTGAATGAGTTCATTGTTCTTATAATTAAAATTATTTAGAAATGAATTCATTTCACCCAGTGAAAAAAACCCCAGATGTTAATTAGGCCTGAAATCAGGAGCATCTATTGAGAAGAGGTTCAGAAAACCAAAACCAATAGGGTGTCTGCATTCTTCACTTTGTAATTTCTCTTCTTGCAGGTAATGGGGAAGGCTTCTTTAGCATCGACCCATATACTGGAATCATTACAGTTGCTCAGAAACTGGACCCATCCAGGCAGGAGCGATTTACTCTTATTGTAAAGGCAGAAGACCGGGGATTCCCTCAGCTTAAAGATTCTGCTGCAGTACATGTTCGCATTAGACCCTCTGATCGAACCCCTCCGAAATTTCCAGAGGCTGAATACATCACAGAGATCAGTGAATCTGCTCCTATTGGCTCTCCTCTGATCCAGGTTTCGGCCACAAGCTTGTCACCAGTCAGCTATGAAATCAAAGATGGAAATGGAGATGGAGTGTTCTCCGTGAATTATCAGTCAGGCCTTATTTCCACTCAGAAGAGTTTAGATTTTGAGCAGGTGTCTTTTTACCAGTTGAAAGTCCGTGGCACTAACATGGCTGGAGCATTTATGGACACAGTGGTACTTATCTATGTTATAGATGAGAATGACAATGTGCCCATCTTTGTTAAGCCTTCCTTCATTGGCTGGATCATGGAGAATGCTCCATCACAAAGCATGGTTCTGGATGAAAGCAATGCTCCCCTTGTGACCTATGCAACAGATGCTGATCAAGACTCCAATGCTCTGCTGGTCTATGAGATTTTGGAACCAGAGGCACTGAAATATTTCACAGTAGATCCCAGCACAGGGACACTGACCAGTCGTGCAGATATAGACTATGAGCTCACCCCAGTTTTCCACTTCAGTGTACATGTGCACGACAGTGGAAGCCCCAGCTTATTTGCATCCAAGCCTGCCAAGGTCACAATCCATGTTAAAGACGTGAATGATTCACCTCCAGTCTTTTTCAAAGACACTTATGACCTTCCTGTCTTGCTACCTGCCCACCCAGGGATGGAGCTTTTGTCAGTACAGGCAAAAGATGCAGACTCAGAGGTGACTTACAGCATTGTGGAAGGGAACCTTGATAATGCTTTCTATATTCATCCTCTCACAGGTCTCATCTCCATTCTTAACACTACTGGCCTGAGAAGCTATCGTGAGCTCACAGTCAGAGCTGGTGATGGCTTATATAAGAGTACAGCTCTGGTTAAGCTAAATTTAACTCACACACAAGGTACTAGCTTGAAATTTGATCAAGATGTATATACAGCAACTGTGAAGGAGAACTGTACAGATGAGAAGACTCTCACCATTCTTGGGGTCAAGGGATATCAGCTAAATGAACCTCTTTCCTATTCACTTTTGAATGGAAAAGAAAGATTCAAAATGATCCAGGCCTCTGGAGTACTTCAGACCAAGGGTGTGAAATTTGACCGTGAAATGCAAGACATGCATGAGGTAGCCGTGGAAGTGAAGGACAACAGGAAACCACCAAGAGTGTCCCAAGCCACAGTCAAGGTTTATGTAGAGGATGTCAATGACAATCCCCCACGGTTTGAGAATGTGCCGTATTACACCTCGGTGCAGGACGGCACAGAGCCAGGTGATGTGCTTTTTCAGGTGTCAGCAACAGACAAAGACATAGGGGATAATGGAGCCATTACCTACTCATTTGCAGAGGACTACAAATATTTTTTGATTGACCCTTACCTAGGAGACATCTCACTTAAGAAGCCTCTTGATTATCAGGCTTTAAATAAATACAACCTCCGAGTCATTGCTCAGGACAAAGGTGAGCCTCCCCTCCACGCTGAAGAGGAGGTTGAGATCAGTGTGAGGAACAAATCCAACCCTCTGTTCCAAAGTTTGTACTACCGAGTCAAGGTGCCAGAAAACATCCCCCCATACACATCTATCCTCCACATACAGGCTCGCAGCCCCGAAGGTTTGCGCCTCATCTACAACATTGTGGAAGAAGATTCCCTTAAACTCTTCAGCACTGACTTCAAAACTGGTGTCCTTACTGTCACAGGCCAGCTGGACTATGAGCTGGAGACGAAACACACATTCACTGTTAGAGCCACAGACACAGCAATAGGATCCTTCTCGGAAGCCAGAGTAGAGGTGGACGTAGAGGACATTAATGACAACCCCCCTGTATTTTCTCAAATCATCTACACAGCTTCTGTTTCGGAGAGTTTGCCAGCACAGACTCCTGTTGTCCAGCTCTTTGCCTCCGATAAGGATTCAGGCAGGAACAAAGTGGTTTCCTATCAGATTGTGGATGATGGTTCAGATGCTACCAAGTTCTTTAATATTGATGCCAGCACAGGGCAAATAACAACAGCTCAAGCACTTGATTATGAAACAAATCAACAGTTCCGCATGAAAGTAAGAGCTGCAGATCATGGGATGCCTCCACTTAGTAGTGATGCCTTGGTAATTGTAGATGTGACAGACATCAATGACAATCCCCCTGAGTTCAGCCAGCTTCAGTATGAAGCCAAGGTCAGTGAAATGGCTACGTGTGGGCACATCGTGATCAAAGTCCAGGCCCTGGACCCTGATAGTGGAGACACCACCAGACTGGAATATGTGATACTCTCAGGCAATGACAATAGGCATTTTGCCATCAACAGCACTTCTGGAATAATATCCATGTTCAACCGCTGCAAAAAGGACTTGGAACCATCCTACAATCTCCGAGTTTCTGCTTCAGATGGAGTTTTCAAGAGCACTGTGCCTGTGTATATCAACACCACAAATGCCAACAAATACAGCCCTTCTTTTCAGCAGAACGTGTATGAGGCAGAGCTGGCAGAAAATGCTGAGATAGGTACCAAAGTGATTGAGCTGCTGGCTATTGACCCAGATGGTGGCCCATATGGCACCATAGACTATACCATCATAAATAAACTCGCCCATGAGAAGTTCTCCATAGACAATAAAGGCTGTATTGCCACACTGCAAAAACTGGACAGGGAAAATTCGACAGAGAGAGTCATTGCCATTAAAGTCATGGCCAAGGATGGGGGTGGGAAGGTGGCCTTCTGCACTGTCAAAATAATTCTTACAGATGAGAATGATAACCCACCTCTGTTCAAAGCTTCTGAATACACACTGTCCATCCAGTCCAATGTAAGCAAAGGCTCCCCTGTCATCCAGGTACTGGCTTACGATGCCGACGAGGGTGCAAATGCAGATGTCATTTACTCTGTTGACTCTGTGGAAGATGTGGCAGAAGACCTTGTGGAGATCAATGCTGCCACTGGGGTTGTCAAGGTCAAGGAGAGCCTTATTGGTTTAGAAAACAGAGCCTTTAACTTCAAGGTGAAAGCTGAAGATGGCAGACCCCCTCACTGGAACTCCCTTGTCCCAGTGAATCTTCAGATTGTCCCCAGGGAGGTGACATTGCCAAGGTTTTCTGAGCCCCTTTATACCTTCTCTGCATCTGAGGACCTTCCAGAGGGATCAGAAATAGGATCAGTCAAAGCTTTTGCGGAGGATCCCATTATATACAGCCTGGTGAAGGGAACAACAACAGAAAGTAACAAGGATGAGGTGTTCACACTGGATGAACAAACAGGAGCTTTGAAAATCAAAAAACCCATGGACCATGAGACCACCAAGTGGTACCAGGTTGATGTTATGGCTCACTGCTCACATCAGGAGACTGAGCTGGTCTCTCTGGTCTCTGTGAACATCCAAGTGCAGGACGTCAATGATAACAGACCTGTTTTTGAGGCAGATCCCTACAAAGCTTATGTTATGGAGAACATGCCTTCAGGAACCACAGTCATTCAAGTGACAGCTATTGACCAGGACATGGGAAGTGATGGACAGGTGACCTACAGTCTGGAAGCAGAATCTGGTAATCTCCGTGGACTTTTCACCATTGATGGTGAGAGTGGGTGGATCACCACACTAAAAGAGTTGGACTGTGAATATCAGGAGATCTATCGCTTTTATGTGGTGGCCACTGACCACGGCAGGAAAGTCCAGCTCTCTTCCCAAACCCTGGTGGAGGTCATTGTCTCTGATGAAAATGATAATGCTCCACAGTTCACTTCAGATTTCTATAAGGGATCAGTAATTGAGAATGCAGAGCCAGGACAGGTTGTTGTCACCCTGAGTACCATCGACGCAGACATCTCTGAGCAGAACCGTCGGGTCACGTGCTACATAACTGGTGAGTCTTTCCTGACTTTAACTCTCCAGTGAGCAAGAAGAGAGTGTCATCTCAAAGTGAGGATTTGATACCTTGTCTTACAGAATATTAATACAGAAATAGTGTAATACTGACAGCCTTATCAGAAGCAGGAGATGAAGCCCAAGCTCTGTCATGGGCTGGACTCTTCAGTTAAATGAATCTAGGGAATCCAAAACTCTTCAGTAACTAACTGCTGAGGGAGAAATTATCATTAGAATAACTATCTCACCACTTAATCACCCTATTCCTTTGGGAATAAATAAATAAATAAATTACATATAAGTAATTACACAGGACTGTAGAAATATTTATTTACACTTTCTTAACAGAGTAATAATTAAGACAGTGTAATTGCAATACCTGTTGAAAGCAGGTAGTACAGCAGGTGGTACAGCAGGAAGGTTTTTCTCACATAGATACTGTGATCTGCATTTAAGCTCTTTGACCCAGCTTTTTCTCCTGCCAACAGTGCTGTCAGTTTGCACACCATACATATGCCTCTATTCTTTAATAACTATACACATGCACATAGGATGTGTCTAACTTCATGATATTAAAGTGTGTTTCCCATTAAACCACTTGGACTCTGACTTAACACAAGGCCACTCTGCACTGGGGGATATTTGAGATTGCCATGTCAAACTTAGTAAAGGTTTTGGCTACCAAGAAATACTAAAAATTCCTCTTGAATCTCTGAAACATCACTTGTGCCAACTAAAATTAACCACTGTTATAAAATAACAAAGAAGTTACAATGGAATGTTTGTTGTGCATCTGCACATGTAGAAGCTTGATTTTTATGGTGTATTTTTTGACCCTAAAGGGTCTTTCTGGGACCTGGAACAGATACTTCAAATTAAAATGTTTGTTCAAGCTCAAATGAGGACCCTTCAGGGTCAAAACGTTTAGCCAGATCATGCTGCAGCCTATCTATTATTGTAACCGTCCAAAACAGGGGAGGAATGCTGGTACTTTCACTTGGTTTATGGCATGCCTACATATTTGCAAGCCTTTAGGAGGAAAGATTTAATCCAGCTATGTATTCACATTTCTGCCATCTTAAAGGTAGTAATAACTTCCAACTACTTTAAACCTGAGAGGATGCACATTTATCTTAGTGGTGAACACCTTATGCTCTCTCTGCTATGTACTTACAAGCACAGGTCAAACTCTACCCATAAACATGTAAATGAAACTGCAGCAAAAGAGGAGGAGGTGAACATACACCCCAGCTTCCCCCTCTTCACATCAATTTCAAATGCAGAGAATCTAAATTTGGGCATGGGCTGGTGTTTCTCAGCACCAGAAGGGCTAGCAGAGGTCTTGTTGTGTCTCCAGATCCACAACCTCACCACTGCAGCACAAATGAAGCACAAAGGCAGTGAATATAATTTACTCTACTGTGCAAGGCCCTTCAGAGTCTAACACAAACAAGCCCTGCAGCCAGCTGTCTTCATTGCTTCCCATTGCCTAACATGCTCCCTCCTCTGCCCAGTGGTGTGGGTTCAGCAAAGGACATAGCTCCTTGCCAGAAAAGAAGGATGCTCCAGCAGCAGCATCCAGCCCATTTTAAATCTAATCTGTGCAACAGCAGCATTACATTAATAACATTAATCTGCTGGACCAGAGAGCCCACCTGGTCTAGATTTACCTGCCTCTCATCATAGAATCAAAAAGTAGCCCCAGAAAGTGCAGCTCTATATAAATATCTCTAGGTTAAAAGAAAGTACAACTACACATGGTACCATAACAAAAAGATCCAACCAATGTCTGCAGGGTATTTGCAACTCTCAGGTCCCTTTAGGAACATGCATCAAGAAAGGCTGACATGCTTTGGGAAGGTGAGACAATATGGTTTTGAGGCAATGAATATGCACATCTGCAGAACATTACCAAGACTTTTTTGTAATCAGGAGTTGTTTCCTCCTTCCAGTGTAATATGCAGACAGGGAATAACCAAAACAGGCAGGGTACTTCCCAGCTGTGCAGTGAGGTAGACCAAATGCTCCTCACCTACTGGATAAACCACCAATGCCCTCTCTGCATCACCAGTGCAAGTCATAGAGTCATATAATCATTTAAGTTGGAAAAGACCTCTAAGATTATTGAAGTCCTACAGCTCTCCTAAGGGATTGACAGTGAACACACCTATATTCCCTTTCCTTATCACTTTTCATTTTCAGCACCCAGTAAATGCTTTTTTTACTTGCCTTCTACCCCTTCTAGAAGGAGATGTACTGGGACAGTTCACAGTTAACCAAATTGAGGGTGAATGGACAATTTCTTCCAAGAAGCCTTTGGACAGAGAAGATACAGAGAAATATCTCCTCAAGGTTATGGCCTCTGATGGGAAATTTCAGGCTACCACTGAAGTGGAAATTTTTGTCCTGGATATCAATGACAACAGCCCTGAGTGTGGCCAGGTAAGGTGTCTGTTCTGGGACATGAAGGGAGAGCCTGGGAAGAAGAGAGTACAATAGCAAGGAAGAAAGAACAGACAGAGCATGTTAAAGGGTTTGGCTTGTCATAATTCTTCTCACACGATCCTGTTGCTTTGATTATGCTTAGCAATTTTAATTAAGCTGCATGTCAAGCAAGAACATTAAATCTAGCCTCCAAGCATGTTTGCCAGCAGTAAGTGAGAGCCTAAGCATTATGAAGGATAATTTTTGGAGATAAACAATGCCAGGAAGCCTCCTGGGTAGGGGCATGTAAATTACCAAGTTTTATATCCTGCTAAGTTGAGAGATTCCCATCAGGAGGTTTGTTGCTCTAGAGAGCTGATCGCTGGTGTGGACGTTACCCATGGTGAGAAAGAACAGAGGTGGTTGCTTCCCAAAGGAGATTCAAAGGCTTGTGTGAAATGAGCTGACTGGTCCCAGTCCACACCCCAGCAGCCAGCAATAGGAGGCACATTGTGTTCCCCTCTAAGCCACAGGGTTTACCCTTCTCTATGAAGCTTCTGCTGATCTGTTCCTCCCTATATGGGATGAAAGTATTTTGGAGATGGCTCAGATGCCAATGACACCCTTTGTCCTTGCCAGATATTCTACACTGGGAGAGTCTCTGAAGATGCTGGGCCAGGTCTTTTCATTTTGAAAATATCAGCGACTGACCCTGACGTGGGCAGCAATGCACAGATAACGTACAGTCTTCACGGCCCTGGTGCAGAGGAGTTCAGGCTGGGACCTCATACAGGTGAGAGCAGGACAATGGGATGCTTTCATCCTCTTCCTCACCCACTCCCAAACTCAGCTCCCAGCATGGCTCAACACTTACCTCCTTTTGAGCAAACAGAAGGACTGTTCATTCCAGCTTTCCCAAGCAAGGAGGGAATGGCAAACAGGCAGGTTTATTGCAACACAGTACAGAGGAGAATGATCTCCACATCTTCCTGCTAGCTCTGTTTAAAAATGTTGCCAATGCTGCTGGTAAAACGAAGGGCAGACACTATTGCTTACAGGTAGGTCTCAAGGAGGAGAGAGCAGCAGATATTTGGCTTGAACCAAAGACCCAAGTTCTAAATTCTAAAAAGCATCTTACTGGGTCTTGGGCAGTATATTTGCCCAGACAGATTTGATGATCATTCTAGAAATCACTGGAGTTCACTACATTGCAGAAAACTCAGTGCAGAAGGGTTTCTAAAGGTGCCTAGAAGTACAATTTATTTATGAGCACTTTTATCCCGCAAAGGCATCCCTTGCATGAAGTTCTGCCCAACTTGCAGAACTCCCCATGCCAAGCCTTGCCAGGACACTGGCTGGCAGTGATCCGAGAATAGCCCTGAGCAATGTGGTGTGGACACATCACTGCTATTAGCTGAATTACAAGAAGTGTCCAAACCCAGTCTGTTGTCTCCCACGGTTCATCCAGCTGAACCTCTCTGAGCTCTCCTAGGCTGCAGCTCCCATTGCTGGAGACCATATCACCTCCTGTCCTTTCTCACAGGGGAGCTGACCACATCTGCACCTCTTGACCGCGAACAGAAACCTACATACCACCTTGTTGCGAAAGCGACTGATGGTGGAGGCCGTTCCTGCCAGGCAGATATAACACTGATTGTAGAGGACACAAATGACAACGCACCAAGATTCTTCCCCAGTCACTGCGCCGTGGCCGTTTTTGACAACACCACAACAAAGACACCCATTGCTGTGGTTGCTGCCAGGGACCTTGATGAAGGTGAGTCAGAATGGGATTTACTTCTTAGCAGAGTTCATCTTTCATCCTGAATAGAAATCTTTAAAACCTAGGGATGGGCTACAGCAATGGGCATAGATGATTGAACCTTGGCAAAGATGTGCCTGGATCTCATTGCTGACATGTTCCTGACTAGCAGGCTGTCATCAGCAGTTTTGTGACCCTGTTGGAAGTGCAATATCTGTAGAAACATGCAAAGACAGACTTTGAGAACATGCTGAGTTACTGTAACTGTGATGCACAGCACAAACTGTGACACGGTTTGTCTGAGGGCCAAACTGCAAAGAAACTTTATCAAAGATGGAGACTGAGAATGAGCATGATAAGGAAAAAAGAAGTTCTAGATCTGGGTGGAGTAGGTAATATGGATAGAGGTCCTTCTGAAGACACAAAGATTCTCAGAAATACAGGTAAAGCTCCTAAGAAAGGACCTTTCAATAAAACTCTCCAGCAGAGACTGAATTTATGATGACAGAGAATCAAGCTCATATTTAACTTTGGAAGCAGATATAAAGGAAAACTACATTTGAAAACAAGGAAATTAAAAATGGGAAGCACCAGTAAATACAGACAGGCAACACTGATGGATAATGGTGAGGGTAGCTAGATGTCTGAACCTGTAGATGGACAGGGGCACATTTGATGTTCATATGATGCTCATACAGACTCCATTTTTGCTAGGAATTGAAGGTCATTAAGTACACATAGTCCTAATCAATGATAAATAAACAAAACTAGCAGCATTCCTACCCATAAATTATTATAGCCTGTCCCTTATCCTTCCAGGTCTCAATGCTGAGGTGGTCTATTCTCTGTCTGACTCTGCCAATGGGCACTTCTCAATTGAGGAGACCACAGGGGTGATCCGACTGGAAAAGCCTCTGAAGGATTCGCAGCACTCAGCGTTCGAGCTCACAGTCTGTGCTACCGACCGGGGCACCCCAGAGCCCCTCTCTGCTCTTGGCACTGTCACTGTCTCTGTTGTGGATCTAAATGAATATCTGCCTGTTTTCCTGGCCCCTGAATACGTGGCCATGGTAAAAGAAGATGTGGCTGTGGGTACAGAGGTCCTCAACTTGTCAGCCCTGACAAGGGACAATGCAGAAAACACAGAGATCAAGTATGAGATTGTGAACGGCAATGACCATGGGAAATTTCAACTCAACTCAAACACAGGTAAAATGGTCTTGTGCCCAAGCAGGTCCAGGCTGATCCAACATCAAATGCTGTCCTTGTATGCATCTTCTCTGGTTCTTCTCCATTTGGCTTGCACTTCTGCTCTTCTCTGTCTGTAGCCAGCACAAGAGTAGAGAATAGAGTCTTCTCTTCCACTGTAAATTTTGCAGCCAAGTCACTTAAGGAGCAAGTCAGATGTCACTGAAATTATTGGAAAGATTCCTGTTATATGTCTGGGACTTGAGACAGGTCCATGTGAATGAGGAATACATGAAGAACAGAATGGGCAAATTTTTCCACTTCAAAATGTAGAAGAGGGTGGTTTCATTTAAAGTCTCCCCATGCTGATCCCACAAGGAACCTGCAGCCCAGGGTAACAGGCAGCTTGACTAGGTAGCACTCAATGGATAATACCACTCTAACCATGGGCAGGCCTTGGGCCAGGTTTATCAGCCAAATAAAGTAGTGCTCTGTTTGCACAGAGATCTGATAAGAGCTGTTATCAGAAGGCCAATGTTAACTCTCTGGAGCAAGTTCTTGGCTGCACCACCGATGGCCTTCTGCCCTTGCTGTGAAGTCCTCATCCATGATGCTTTTCTCAACTTCCCCAAGGCTCTTGCGAATTTTTACACACCAATCTTCTTATTAGTTTGTGTGCCTTAAAAGACACAGAACAGTGTGATTTCCAGGGAATAACTTTGTCATAGTTTCAGTGCACAAGCACATTCTGTTACACACACACCCCTTTTTTTTCTTTCATTTTGTCTTCAGTTCATGTTCCTCACTTATGTTTTTGAGATTAGCAGCCTTCTCCCTCTTTCTGTGCTGTATCTCATACCTCTCTTACAAATCACAGCACCATTATCACTGTACAACTCTGCATCTACATCTCACACTTTTTCATCCTGCCTGTGACACAGTTCAGTGATGCTCTACCACTGCTTTGGTCACAGCTTTCAATAGCACTCTTGGACTCTCAGCCTATTTTGTCCCAGATCTCTTCCAACCAAGATGCCTTGAGACCTTTCAGAATGAAAGTTTATTTCACCTCTTCAAACATTACATACCAGAATGAGGCAGGTTATCACAGAATCTGTTCAATTGTAGCTTGTTTTGAGGGATGCCATGACATGATTTAACCAGAGAAGGTCAAAGATACATCAACAACACCTTTTCAGCTGGAAGTTTGGCAGTTGTCTTGGTATGTCTGCAGTATTCTGAGAAACCTCACATGCCATTCATTCAAAGTGTCTTCTGTTCTTTCCTACCCATCTGCCAATGCAGGTGCCTTATACATAAATGGGAGCCTGGACTTTGAAGCAAGTCATGAGTATTACCTGTCCATCGAGGGCACAAGGAAGGGCTCAGCCTCTCTCAGCGATGTGACCATGGTGGTGATCAACATAACTGACATCAATGACCATGCACCAGAGTTCATCCAAGACCCTTACTTTGCTGATATCCGGGAGGATGCTGCAGTTGGAGAAATCATCCTCACGGTATGATTACAAACCAGGACAGCTGTCTTTACCTATTCTTTTACTTGTGCTACACATTATTTACTCCTCTTTTGCACTTCACTTTTCCTTGGGCACAGCCACCTCAGTGGATTTGGGATGTTCAACATGTAAGTTTAAAGCATGATTTTAAAAGAGATTGTTACTAGAATTCCTGACACTCTGTAGACATGGAGAACACTTTGCCTTGTAAGACATCTTTAAATGAAAGCTTGAGATACCAAAGTGGGTGCTCACAAGCTTTGAGGACCTCCCAAGAGAGATAAAGTGCCTGAAGAAGGCCAACACCCTTGTGACCTGAGGAAGGCAGAGGCTTCTCTGGCCAAAATAGTAGAGCCCAAGGTAATTCCATGTGGAGTTCCCTGTCCAACCTGTTACCATCACAGGAGTGATAAAGTCAGGAAAGAGACAAGGAAAAAGCCTTCATTGTAGCTGAGTTTTGTCTTGAAAAAACTATTGGATGACACTTTAAACCACCTCCCTTCCCTCTTCTCATCTGAGGCAAGCTCAAACCAATACCCTTAACTGACAAGGAGGTCCTGCCATCACTCCTCCAGGGCACAGCCTTTTTGGACCAGGGGTCCTAGCTGGGTTTTTTTTCCCTCCAAACAGGTGTCAGCTGATGACTTGGATGGAGCAATGAACAATCAGATCACGTATTCAATTGTGGAAGGGAACCCACTGGGACACTTTGCCATTCAACCAAAAAGTGGGCAGATCAGCATTGCCAAGCATCTGGACAGGGAGGAGGTGAGTTCAAGAAAACAAGAACAGGAAGGCTGAAATAGATGTGCCCCAAAACACTGAGGGAGCACAGTATACTCAGCTACCTCCTGTTTTCTGAATTATTTACTCATAATACTGTAAGCAGAAGACAAGTCTTTCATTCATTTGTTTTCTAGACTCATAGATACTCTGGTAGGAAGGCTGGTCTTTAGGAAAGGCAGTAGAGAATCACAGAATGGCCTAGGTTGGAAAGGACCTTAAAGGTCATCTAGTTCCAACCCCCCTGCCATAAGCAGGGACACTTTTCACAGCTCTGAGTTTTAATCTATCTACTCCACTGGTGCTTCAAGCCAGGTAGGTGAGAGTCAGCCTCAAACTGGAAACCAACATGGTTGGTTTTGCCTCTTTGCATCAGACAATTATAGAAAACAGGTGTGGGGAGGAGATGGAAAGGTCATCTGGACAATCTCTCATTCATAAAACAGTAGCAACTTAAAACACTATTGACAGATGTTTGCCCAACTTAGTCTCATCCGTCTTTGGCAAGTGGCAAGTTGTTTCTCTTTTCTAGAGCTGTTGTGAGGCTGATTTTTTTTTAGCACTGAGCTTTGAGTGAGATGTATGGATGGAGAGCCAGAGCCAAGGGCAAAGCCATTGTTAGGGTGCAATGCATGGCCCTGAGTATTTCAACAAGCTGCAGGAGAGTAAAACTTCAATGCAAAAAAGTCACCATTCTGCTGTTTCTCCAAGTAATCATGCACTACAAATCCTGCAGATCCCCAGTTATTCCCTGACAGTCCGAGCCACAGACAACGGCCACCCTGCTCAGTTCAGTGACGTCCCTGTGCATGTCCATGTGTCTGATGTCAATGACAACCCTCCTCGGTTCTTCCAGCTCAACTACAGTGTGGTGGTGCAGGTAAGCCAGGAGACAGTTTGTTCTTCCACTCCCTCTCACGGCACTAAGGAACTCATGTATGGGCTGCTGTTGGAGCAGAGGATCGAGACAAGGATGAAGCATGCTTTGTTTTGTGCTCTGTGTGTACTAGAAAGATGCACATGGGATGTGGGATTTGTTTCCCTGTTCCTGATCCAGCAGTCCTGGGGCACTGTAGGTTCCCCTGGGCCTTTTCTCTTTGCTTGCCTTTCTCTAAAAGCATCTTTCCCCATTTCAGGAGAATGCTCCTGTGGGTACAAGTGTCCTGGAGCTGATTATGAGCGACAGAGACTCCCCAGAAAATGGACCACCATATTCATTCCAGATCACCCAGGGCAACGATGGGAAAGCCTTTGATGTCACCCAGAATGGTCTGCTGGTGACATCATCTGTCCTGAACAGAAGAATGAAAGAACAGTACCTATTACAAGTCCAGGTAGAACCTGCATAACTGTCCTGATGTCTGAATTCCCCAGCCAGGTTAAGTAGCAACAAAATGAGATTAGGATGGCCCAGCTGAATGGAAACATTTCTGGCTTTGAAGAAATCCAATCCAGGCACAAATTGTGCAGCTTGGAGCCAACTCCAGAGCTCATTTCTCCACACAGTCTGCCCACAAGAAACAGGGGGCCAGCTTCTGCCTTGATAAAATCAGATAATATGATCACGAAAAATACTCTGTCAGCAGTTTTCTTAGGCAGATGCTTTTCCCATAATCATACTAGTGAATTCCAATTTAAAGTGAGACCTGAATCTGGCCCTACAAGCTTTCTCTAATTATCCTTGTCATTTAAGAAGTGGTTTAAGTTCCCCTTCAAAAAGGATTTCTATGGTTGCAGAATGAATTTATTATTTTTCAGTGTTATCAGTAAGGATAGTCCATTACAAACAAAAGGATAATAACACGTAAAGCACATACTTCAGTAATGGCACTTGTTCTGAAAGCTTGGTGCTATTATATTACAAACCTCAACCCCTAACTGCTTAGCATTAGGGAGAAATTTATCCTATAATCTGATTATTCGCATTTTTCTACTTTGAGGTTCCTTGAGTCATGCTAAGCAGACATTGTCAGAGGTGGGACACAGGCTTAGAGAGTCCGGAAGGTGAGCAAATGTGTTGGTGTGCGTAACTGCTTTATATCCCTGTACGCTCGGTTACGCACGGAACCCCAAAGATTGGCAACGTGCTAAAGATGATTAACCCTCAGGAATTCAGAGCCACTCAGGTGTGCCTCAGCTGCTAATAAGCACACACAGAAGTGAGTGTGACCCCACCGCTAGCAGAAGGCCTCAATCAGTCTCCAGGCTGGAAGGCATGCTGCCATTTCCCGGAGGCCATCTCCGGGCAGGCATCCAACACTGCTGCCAATTTTTCCTATTCCTTCTTCATTCCCAGCCCACTGCCTGACAGCTTCTACCCATTGCTACCTGCAAGGCACTCTCGTTCACAAGACCTCATCAGCTTGTCCAGTCAGGTGAGGTGACAGTGAGCCAGCATGTGGCTATAACAGATCCTTCTGTTTTCTCTGGCAGGTCTCCGACAGTGGGATCCCTTCCCTCTCCTCATCTGCATTTATAAACATCCAAGTGACTGAGCAGAGCCAATATGCCCCGTCAGCCCTTCCCCTGGAAATATTCATCACCACCAACGAGGAAGCTTTCCGAGGTGGTGTTCTGGGCAAGATCCACGCCACAGACAGAGACCCCCATGACACACTGGTGTACACTTTGGTGTCAGAAGTGCCCATACAGGGGCTCTTCTCTGTTGGGGCTGCAGATGGGAAGATCATTGCTGGGGACAAGCTTCCCCACGGCCACTATCTTCTGAATGTGACAGTCAGTGATGGTACGTTCACAGTCACCACCAGTGTCAACATCCACGTGTGGTGCTTCACACAGGAGGCCTTGGACAAGGCAGTGGTGCTACACTTCCGACATCTCTCCCCTGAGGAGTTTGTGGGGGACCATTGGCGCAATTTGCAGAGATTCCTGGGAAACATCCTTGTCACCCGGCGCCAGAACATCCACATGGCCAGCTTACAGCCTGCAGCTGCCTCTGATGGAGTGGATCTGCTCTTGGCTGTTGGAGAGCCACACGGCTCCTTGTATGAGCCTCGGGTCCTTGCAAATAAGCTCACTGTGTCAGCTGGGGAGATGGACCAACTTGTCGGTCTTCGGATGAAGAAAGCGATTCATGTGCCGTGTCATGGGGCAGATTGTGCCCACCGTGTCTGCAAGGAAACCATTCAGTTGGATCCAGGCATGATGTCTACGTACAGCACTGCCCGACTCAGTGTCCTCACCCCACGGCACAGCTTGGAGCAAATCTGCTCTTGCAATGGTGAGCAAGTGTCCTACCCTATAAACCTGAGCGTATTGAGTTTTCCTTCCGTACAAAGCACCTGGATTTTCCATGAAATTAGGTTGCCCAGTGACCAGCAGCTGTGCCTGCAATTTCAAAGCCAAATCTAGACTCTTAAAGTTTCACATAGTATATTTTGGTTTTTAATTGATCTTCTGTAGCACTTAATAGCAGCAACATCCATCTGTCTCACTGGGAAAAGTCCCTCAAACCTAGCAGGTAATGAAGCTCAGTGATCAGAATTTCAATCCCTGAGCTGCATTGATTCTAGACCCAGCAGAGCACAGACCAACTGATAAGTTTGAGGAAAGCCAAATAAACCTAGTCCCAGCAGAGCACAGACTAACTGATAAGTTTGAGGAAAGCCAAATAAACATATTTGTTATACTAACTCTGTAGAACTTCGAGAAATAAATAGAGGCAGCAGGGATAGAAGTTAGCAACAACTTCGAGAAATAAATGGAGGCAGCAGGGATAGAAGTTAGCAACACTTGGGCAGGAAAGCAAGGCAATACCATAGAATAATATAAAGATTCATTACAGGTAAAGGAATTC
This sequence comes from Acanthisitta chloris, assembly GCF_000695815.1. Lineage (NCBI taxonomy): Eukaryota > Metazoa > Chordata > Aves > Passeriformes > Acanthisittidae > Acanthisitta > Acanthisitta chloris. The sequence continues at coordinate 74,678 of NW_008689521.1, forward strand.
CAGGGTGTTGTAGACCACACTGAGGTCACCTTGAAGGTTCTATAGGACAGAAATAGCCAGGTTACTAGAATAAATACTGGGAGCTCCCAACGGGACTGTGGGAGATGCAGTGCAATGCATGGGTTGCCATGGGTGGTATTGTTCCTAGACAGTTATGGTATCAGGCTAGGAAAAGAAGCAAGATATACAGTCCATAGTCTCAAAGTGCAACAACGATGAGACATTTCTTTCCTTTTCCTTCCAGGAACAGCTGTGAGGTTTGGGGGCCACAGCTACATTTGGTACCAGCACTCCCAGGTTGGCTCCTGGCACATGCATTTCCGCCTGAAGACCCACCAGCGCCACGCTGTCGTGTTCTACGCCAACGGGACTGACCATGCCATTTTGGAGGTGAGTATTGCAGTGCACAGGGATTTCTTCCCAGAGTGAAAAACTCATTACTCTTTCAGGGAAGGGGATCACAGAAAGAATATGCAGTAATATGTACCCTTAGTAATTCATCTAGCTTAAATGTAAGATTTGGGAAGACCAAGTGAGAGTCAAGCCCAGTTTGGCAATTGCTGTGACCACAACTAGTGAATCATTTTTTCCATCTGTGAATGCATGTGCTAGTCTCTGGTGTGAAGTCAGCAGACACCCACAGCAGATCTACACCATCTTCTTTCCTTACAGCTTGCTTTTTCATTCCTCTCTTATATCACCCCTCTCAGGACAAAGAACTTGTCAGGTGGAATTTTCCCCAGACCAGTCTGTTTCCACTGTAGCAAAGGACAAAATTCCCCACAGACCTTAAGGTAAAGGTCCTTTACAATAATGGACAAAACAGACAAAACGGGAGTCCTAAATTATATTTTTCACACACACACACACCCCTCTTTTTTAACCACTTTCTTCAGGTGGTTTCACTGTTTAAGGCACCTGCAGTGCCAGGAATATTTTGGTCTGATCGCTCTCCTCCCTCTGGCTGCACACTGAACCTACCCAGCATTCAAAGATCATCTCCCTCTTCCACTTTGACAACAGAAGGAAAGCAGCAGATAACTAAAGAATAGGAGTTTTGTATATTCCTTATCAATTAAATCTGGACTAATTGGAGACTAAGATCACAGCTTACAGAGATTTGTCCTTGAGACTAATCACATTGAGATCTACACACTGTAACCTACCTGGAAGTGTTCACCCTGTCCTTGAATTCCCTCATACCTTCTCATGGTTTCACAACCTCATCTTCCTATTGTGAAACACACTTCTTTCCACTATTTCAAACGACCCACACAGACAGGGAGCTGCACAGCAGCCAATTCCCAGAGACCTGCCCTTTGCACATATTGCAAGCTCCTGCTGCCACAGTCATCACTCCTGAAGAGCAGGAGCAAAGAAACATCATTCATATGTCCTGTACCCATCTCCGAGAGTGACTTTAAGCTGTACTGCAAAGGGCTGCTGAGAAGAACTTCTCAAGAAGGGTCTCCAGCTTTCTGTCTCATTTCTGGGAAGCAGGATCACCAAGTAGTTCAGCAGAACAAGTCCAGCACTCCAGATGGTGTTCAGAAAGGATGGGAAGGCAGGAAACTCCACTGAGCCAGGCCTGACACAGGGAACCAAGGGAGAAAAGTCTCATTACTGATGGAGTTCATTGTGTGCATGATCTCCTGCATCCAGATGTCTCCACAAGCTTTTCAATAGGAAACATTTGTATAGTCTCCACCATAAAAGTGCCTGTGAATCATTTCTTCCCTGACTCACTTTACTAGCAATATCTTAGGGATAAAACTTTTCTAAACCATGTGGCCTGATAAAAATGAAGGAATCCCTCAAGATTTTAAGCTTTATAGACTGCAGTAGTCCAGATATAAGCCAAAGCTTTGAAAGAATCATAAGATTTGGTGAAGAGGGTGAGTTCTCCCTAGGGCATGCATGTAATCACCCTTCCAGTCACTAAGCTCTCCTGATGTTCAGAAATAAGTTTCAGCAAGAGGGTGGCAAATCAAGCAAGCTGGGAAAGACTTGGCAGCCTGTCAGTTCTTGCTCCAGGGAATCGAGTTCTCATCTGTCTCCCAGCCCCAGAAATTGATAAGCCAAATCTACAAACCCATCTGAAGTGAAATCATGTTCCCCTGGATAAAGTGAAGTGACAAAGTTCTCTGCTGTGCTTGCCAATTGTGCAAAGAGATTTACACACGTGTTGCCCTGAGGCCCTTCCATGGCATGTGCCACTTGCTTCTTGTTCTTCCTTCCTTCAGTAGCTGCTCTCTTCTCCCACTGAGTTTTATTTATACCATGGTTTTCTCTGTGAGACAGCTGTTGTCCTGCTCTGCTTTTGACCCCTCCAGAGTAGCCCCATCATATTGTATGTGGGTTCCTCTAGAGTCAGTGTAGCCCATAATCACTCCTACTCTTCTGGCTGCTAACAAGCATCACCCCTTCTCACCATCTCTAATGCCCCCCACGGAGATATCTCTTGCCTGGGGTGAATTGCTTGATGTTACATAGCAAGCTCTGCAGGTTTTCCACAAACATTTCTTTCCATATCTTTTCTCCTTCTTCATAGGCTCTTGGCTTCCAAGAGAGAGAGGTTTATCAACAAAGCACTTGGGAGAAAAAGGTGAAAAAGAGGTTTACCCCTGACTTCACCCTGAAACAACACAGTTAACCTTTCCTTTCTCCTGCCTCAATGAGTTTTAAAGATGAATCTCAGGCCACAAACAGGAATTTATGATGCCCCAGTTTAATGCAGAAGGCACTGGTGTGGCTCACTTTGAGCTGCTCAATATCTTGTCTCCCTCTCATCTGCTGGAGATCAAGGTTTAGATTGCAACACCTATCAGCAGCTTTGGCCTGGCTTTCCAGCATGCTGGTTAGGAGCTGGGCACAACAGTGATTCCTTTCTTTGCCTCCTCCTTGCCTGCTCCAGAGGAAGCTGCCAGTGCTCCTGCTCCTTTCAGCACCCACACCCATGCCAAAGGGACAACTGCTCCAGCACCTTCCCCACCACTAATGAGACAGTGAGAACAGAACAAAAGCCACATGGTCCAGAACAAGAGCCCATCTGTGCCTGGAGTTATGTATAGTCTGAATGCTGGGGCTCTGATTAGGCTCAGGAAGGGGGAAGAAGAGGGAAGCAGCTGCAGCAGTATGATTGCATGGCTCTGCTCTCAGTTTTGTGGAAAGATGAGCTTCCCTTCATTCACACTGGTCAAGGGCTGCAGGGAAGGACCATGGGTGAAACTGTGCCAGAGAGATGAAGGTGTTTTGCAAAATAAAGGAGGTTGCAGTCAATTAAGCAGGCTTTAATTTATCCAAACATAGGTTAATACGGGTGAAAGGGGCTGTGTTTACCTAGCTGGTACTTCTTGCAATTAGAAAGTTGGGATTCATCTTGACTCTCAATGTTAAGGCAGGGAGAGAGAGGAACAAGCAGCAGGAGAAATGTTGAAACCCTCCATAAACGGCAGCCACCTGTATCACAGCTAACTGTGACTTCTGGGATGTGTTTTACAGATGATTAATGGAGTGCCTCAACTTGGATACAGCTGCCAAGGGAACTCCGCCGGGAACCTCTCCTCCTCACGCTTCGTGAGCGACGGCGAGTGGCACTCAGTCTTCCTGGAGGTGAAGAACACGTCTGTCCGCCTGCTCATCGATGGCCTGGGAAATGCCTCCCTCCAGCTGCCAGGGACCTGTGCTGTCTCCCAGGGCAGACGAGACCTGATTT